>NW_007377454.1:0-208144 GCF_000475195.1 Diaphorina citri
AAAGCCACGCAACTTTGTTTGACTCACCTTGTAATCATCAGGGTTACTTGACTTTGCCACAAACACCTCTACAAAGGCTGAAAATTCATTTCCAATGTCTATTCCATTGATTTGAACTTGGCTGGATAGCTGTAAAATAGCCACTGCTTGCTTCTCGCCCATGCTCTTGCATTTCCATTTCTTTGTAGACTCTGGATTCAGCAAGTTATCAGCTTTATGAACCTGAAATAACAGACCATTGATGAGAATGCATGTGCACACAATACTAAGATCTGAGTATCATAGTTATGACACAAGTTTTGAACATTAATTTATAGCTGATTGTCATCTAGGTAACTACTGTTTTAGTAAAATTGTCAAATCTGATGCCAAATTGCCAAAGCTCCTCTAAAGTAGTCCTATGGTCCCTGTATTGGTGTATTCCAACCTATCCTGTTATTTCAAGAAAACTTACAGGATCTTCGCTGCTGTAACTCACAACACGGGCAAACTTGATTGGCGCCATTGAATTCTGAGCTGGGATAAATTAGGGAATCTCCATCAGAACTGAAAAAATCTACAAAAATCAAAAAGTTCAAAAACTCCAGTTTCCTTTTTCGCCTTCAACCAGTCAACCATAACTTTTGAAATTTCCCGCCAATGGAAGGAGACAAAATAAGCGTATTTTCTTATCAATTTTTTGTTAAATACGCTCCTATATAAAACCGCCATTTTGAATTGAGAGTTGTAGCGGTTGTAGCAGCCTCTTTTAAAAAAGGGCCACGAATTTGTAGGTAGGTAGCTTCTGTATTTTTTTGTGCTTTTGATTAATCTATCTTTAATTTCTTTTCCTTTTTTACTCCACAATGGGACGCAATTATAATACATACGAGTATTTATCGGATTATCGGTGTACCTTCTTTCTTCTTTGATTACGTAAGAACACTATTAAGAACGGGCTAATGACTAGACGCGGCTGCAGGCATTTTACGTCTCGCACATAGGTATTTATTTATTCATATCGAAGTTCCTATCTAGCTAGCTAATTCCAACTTTTACTTAAACATAAGAGCTCTAGCAAAATATCGTCGTGGAATACTTTCACCAGTAATAGCACTAGGTACCTACCCCACCCGAACTGAACTTCGTAGGTAATTAGCTGCCAGCATGTGAGTCCGGTACTTACATATATTACTACCTATTAGCGTACTCTCTGCTCTGTTATTACGTGTACTTCAGTATTGATAGAACGTTGTATTAGAGGTGTTTGTTTACAGGTTTACACTTTTATCTCTTTATCACTAACAATAGGAAAAAATATTGATAATAGTCCGGTCATCTCCTTATTCGGTTGACGCGATTACTCCTCAGTACCTATATATATTCGAATCAAAATTACGATATTTTGAGTAAAAAATAATCTTAGGTACTTATACTTTTTACGCTAAGTCAGTGCCAGTGAAAACTACTTACCTCTATTATATTGCAACATGGCAGTTTTAAAATTGGACCAGTTGAGCATAGATCGTAGAGATCTATTTGTTCCACCCGTGGATGACGTTATTAGTGGTTAGTATGAGTACCTACTTTTAATTTGAGCAGCCAGTCTAGTTAGCTTGGTTGGTAGCGCGTCTGCCTTGTAAGCGGTAAGCCGCGGGTTCGATTCCCGCCTGGGGCGGATTTTATCCTGAACGGATGATGTTCGTTCTCAGAACTGCTGGCTTTCTCCTATCCTGTCTTCCTTCTCTATTCGATTTCGGGACGATAAGACTTTTGCAGTTACCAGTTCTCTCTATCAAAACTTTTTTTTTTAGTGATTTGAGCGGTCATTTTCGTTTCTATCCTTCTTCCCTTCAACTTTTCCAGCTAATTTATTACTTTTGTTTCAGTATTGAACCAAGGACTTGGCAAATACTTCAAAGAGGTGTCCGTCAGTTTCACTGAATGCCCTAATCTGACTTCGCATCCGTTCAATTTAACCAGTGCAGGTTCGTATTTTGCATATGTTAGTGATAAAGAGATAAAAGTGTAAACCTGTAAACAAACACCTCTAATACAACGTTCTATCAATACTGAAGTACACGTAATAACAGAGCAGAGAGTACGCTAATAGGTAGTAATATATGTAAGTACCGGACTCACATGCTGGCAGCTAATTACCTACGAAGTTCAGTTCGGGTGGGGTAGGTACCTAGTGCTATTACTGGTGAAAGTATTCCACGACGATATTTTGCTAGAGCTCTTATGTTTAAGTAAAAGTTGGAATTAGCTAGCTAGATAGGAACTTCGATATGAATAAATAAATACCTATGTGCGAGACGTAAAATGCCTGCAGCCGCGTCTAGTCATTAGCCCGTTCTTAATAGTGTTCTTACGTAATCAAAGAAGAAAGAAGGTACACCGATAATCCGATAAATACTCGTATGTATTATAATTGCGTCCCATTGTGGAGTAAAAAAGGAAAAGAAATTAAAGATAGATTAATCAAAAGCACAAAAAAATACAGAAGCTACCTACCTACAAATTCGTGGCCCTTTTTTAAAAGAGGCTGCTACAACCGCTACAACTCTCAATTCAAAATGGCGGTTTTATATAGGAGCGTATTTAACAAAAAATTGATAAGAAAATACGCTTATTTTGTCTCCTTCCATTGGCGGGAAATTTCAAAAGTTATGGTTGACTGGTTGAAGGCGAAAAAGGAAACTGGAGTTTTTGAACTTTTTGATTTTTGTAGATTTTTTCAGTTCTGATGGAGATTCCCTAATTTATCCCAGCTCAGAATTCAATGGCGCCAATCAAGTTTGCCCGTGTTGTGAGTTACAGCAGCGAAGATCCTGTAAGTTTTCTTGAAATAACAGGATAGGTTGGAATACACCAATACAGGGACCATAGGACTACTTTAGAGGAGCTTTGGCAATTTGGCATCAGATTTGACAATTTTACTAAAACAGTAGTTACCTAGATGACAATCAGCTATAAATTAATGTTCAAAACTTGTGTCATAACTATGATACTCAGATCTTAGTATTGTGTGCACATGCATTCTCATCAATGGTCTGTTATTTCAGGTTCATAAAGCTGATAACTTGCTGAATCCAGAGTCTACAAAGAAATGGAAATGCAAGAGCATGGGCGAGAAGCAAGCAGTGGCTATTTTACAGCTATCCAGCCAAGTTCAAATCAATGGAATAGACATTGGAAATGAATTTTCAGCCTTTGTAGAGGTGTTTGTGGCAAAGTCAAGTAACCCTGATGATTACAAGGTGAGTCAAACAAAGTTGCGTGGCTTTTGTTGAAATTTACTTATTTAGAATTGAAGTTTCTTAGTCCATTTAATATTTTTTTTGCTCAACACAATTTACTGGTTTCAGGTGCTGTTACCAGCTGTATTCATGATGTCCATTCAGGATTCCAAACAAGGTGTAGGCATTAACAGTGTGCGTTTCTTCAAATCAGAAAGTTTGCTTCATGCTGATGAAACCTGGGATCGAATCAAAGTAGTGTGTTCACAGCCATACAACAAATGTGTTCAGTATGGACTGGCATTTGTCACCGTTCACTCAGCCACTGTAGACAAGAAGGATGATGTAGCATCTCCTAGTACAAGCTCACAATCAACACCATCTCAGAAATTAGGGAATTTTATTCTGAAAGATGATTCCTCTGATTCCAGTCCTATATCATTAGGGAACTGGTTCTCCAAGAGAAAAGCAATCTCACCACCTAAAGAGTATACAAAAGGTAATCAATTTATGAAAAATCTATGGATAATATTCACTAGTTCTTGTGCATGTAAGGTATCTTCTTTCATTTAAAACAAAGTGGTCTTGAACTATAACTGGAAAATTCAGATATGAAGAGTGCCCTGAAAGGGACTGTCATGAAAACTACAAGTTACATCTTCAGTACCTACAAGTTTCCTCCTAGACACTAATCTGACTTGTTTTAATTTTATTGTTTCAGTGCCCAGAACATCTTTAGCTTCTTCAATCAAAGAAGATTCTAGCCCTCAACTGGTGAAAGTTGATAAGCCTAAGAAGAAGGAGCCAAAGAAGAAAAATGATGACTTTAGTAAGTCCATGAGTTTTACTTCAATGAGAAAAATGTAAAAATAATAGAATAGAAGGGTGTGTTGTATTTAAACATAATATTGTTTTCTTATAAACGAGGAAATAATATCCCAGGAAGAGAGAAACCACAGATCAGGGTGTACTTAATATTGTTCATGACAATGGTTTTCTCCTTTGATAATAGGTGGCAGGATAGAAGTGAAAGTACCTGAAAACAACGGAAGTGCAAGGCGAGCTAACCATGGCCCTCTACTTTATGTTCCTGATGAGGATGACTCTAATGATAGCAAAGATGGCAAAACAAATGGCAACAAACATACTGACAAAACCAAAGATGTCAGACCAAGTACAAGTGAGAAAAAAGATGGCAAGGGAGAGAAGAAGAAAGATTCACAAGGATCAGAAAAGAAAAAAGATTTACAAGGGTCTGATAAGAAAAAAGATTCTAGCAAGAAAGAAGCGGATTCTCAGAGAAGCAATGACTCCAAAGCTAGACATGACCTTTCTAAGAAACCTCAAAACCCTCAGACTCCCACTGCCTCTGTGTCTGGCACTTCCAGAAAACGAACGAAACCTTTCAGTAAACTTCTGGAAGGAGTGACATTCGTGATTAGTGGATTTGAAAACCCACTGCGAAGCGACCTTAGAAATCAAGCACTGGAAATGGGAGCATACTATAAAGCTAACTGGGATGGAAGTTGTACTCATCTTGTGTAAGTTTCTTCTCTGTTCTACCATTTAGCAGGTACCTACCCAAGCAATTAATTTGAAAAAATAAGAATACATATCACAGAATTTATTATCATTTCAGTGTGAAAAACGTTCTAAAAAATAATGGAGTTATTTTTCTTTTCTTTTTCAGGTGTGCTTTCCCCAACACACCCAAGTGTCGTTCTGTGCAAAGTTTAAACGGAAAAATTGTTACCAAAGATTGGATTGGTGATTGTTATAACCAGTGCAAGCGACTGCCTTGGAGAAGGTATGTAGATAGCAGTCTAAAACAAAACGTTTAACAATAAATTAGTGATCTTCGCAGAGTTATGTAGTTTTGCCATGGGTAGTCATCATGGTTTTGAAGAATGACCATCCTCGGGAAAAGTGAGCCATTTGTGGGATAATAATGGCAAACACCATGTCAAATGCTATTTATGAAAAAAACGTCAATCAGATTATTAGATCTGCCTTTTTTTTTAAATGAATGGTCTCCAAAAGATATTTGTTCTTTCCAACAAAAGATTCAACGTGAAAAATATACGTTTGTCTATTGTTTCAGGTATGCTTTAATCAAAGCAGATCGCGATCAGTCTGAGAGTGAAGAAGAAATTGACGAGGAAAGAGTTAAACCTAAAATATCTCCTTCAACGTAAGTGAAAAAAGCCCTTCATTTACCTTGTAAGCGGTAGGTCGCAGGATCGAGTTCCACCCGGGGCGAACTTTATCCTAAACAGTGAAGAAATAAGATTCGTTCTCGGAACGGCTGGCTTTCTCCTATCCTGTCCTCCTTTTCTCTTTGATTTCGGGACGATAAAACCTCCGTTGTTTCAGTGCCTTTTTTGAAATCTTTTTTCTTCTTCTTTTGTTGTGTACTTTATCCAAGTAAAGGAAAAGTCAACTAATATATTTTTGCCTCAAATCTATTGTTAATTCAAAACTGAAATATACATTTTTTACTGCACTTTCTCTTGTTGTAACTGAGTCTATTAATGTTGTCTACTGAGTCTATTTTACTGGATTTATTTCTAAAGTTCCAGACTTCTCCTGGGTTCAGCTGTATCCAATCACGACGTATCTCCATCTACCACCAGCACCTCTCAAGCTACCAGTGGCATCAGTTCCTCTCATACTCAGTCTACCTCGTCCCAAGATTCTCAACCTAGTGGGTTATTCCCACCTCAAGGTGAGCTCCTTTAGCGTAGTGGTCACTGCGCTCGTCTTGCTCTCGGGAGACCCGGGTTTGAGTCCCAGCAGGGGGGGGGGTCAAAAAATTTGTATCATGCAAATGATTGTTTCCGTGACTGGCTGTTCCAGGGCCCACTCAGCCTCGTGAGGAAAATGAGTAGCTATGTATGATGTAAATGCGCATAGTGACTGGTTCGTTCAGCATGTTAGGTAAACATAGGTGCTGGGTTCTTGAGATATTTGGAAAATCCTACAATGCTGCAGTGAGCACCAAAGTCGTGATATAATAACACAATGAAACAGCATTTATTTATTATTTTTAAGGAGAATAGCCTAGTGGTCAAGTTCCTTGACATTTGACAACAACATATTTATTATTTATTCCCACATCAAGCTGCAAGTAGTTCCCAATCTCCATCCACTAGCTCTACTCTCCTTCAGTCTCCAAGATCTCAGTCTGTAGATCCATATGATGGGGACACTGACATAG
This sequence comes from Diaphorina citri, assembly GCF_000475195.1. Taxonomy (NCBI): domain Eukaryota; kingdom Metazoa; phylum Arthropoda; class Insecta; order Hemiptera; family Psyllidae; genus Diaphorina; species Diaphorina citri. The sequence continues at coordinate 6,439 of NW_007377454.1, forward strand.
ATGAAAGTCCAGAGTTCAGTGGCAAGTTACCAGCCGGTCGATTTAGCAACATGTTCAAAGATTTGAGTTTCTTGGTCCACTCTAGTCTGGGAGAGTCTATGCAGAATAAACTCTTCCGATATATTACAACTTATGGAGGGTAAGTGTGTTATAATTAAGCTGGGATTTACAATGACATGTTACCTTCGGAAATTCTTGGAGGTTGATTGGACCGTAGGCGAGACTCCGAAAATTTGGAGCTTGGTCTGGTGTCTCATTGTTTTTCTAATTAAAATTGATGGTCGCTCAAATAAATTACTTGAGAGTCTTCTGCCATAACGTTAATTTTACTAATACATACTACTGTAATACTGATTTTACTGTATTAGTAATACTTTAGTAATATTCTCCCTCTGCTTCTTATCTACAGGTATTGTTCCTGTGAAGGACAAAGCAAGTACACCCCAATACCAAAGCCAAGTCAGGATGAACATTTTGATTATGTTCTTGCAGACACACTAGATCGTGATGAAAAGGTATGCACTATTTTCTGTAGTAGGAGAAGTTTTTTTTGGTGAAAACAATAAGGTAGTGGGAACAATATTCTTCAATGATAATGACTACTTCTGTGGTTTATGGCTACGAATTCTGTGTTTGTTATCTTCTATGGAATTCTGTGGCTTACATTAGAAAGCCACAGAATTCCATAAAGTTCGGTCAGAAAGTTTGACCGCGCTATTATATATAGTCTCAAACAGAATGGTTGATTATCTACTTTTCCTTTTAGAAGGATGTCATCAGCCACAGAGTTTGGGCTATAGCCCAACTTTGTTTTGATTATTATTAAGGCTTACTAAAGAAAGCTGTTGTTATTCTTAATATGAATGATTTTTACTTTTCTTGTTTCAGATTAAATATGTCAAGTCAAGATGTATCAAAAGTGCTTGGATTTGGGAGTGTGTTAACCAGAACAAACTTGTCGACTGTAGTGATTACACAATCAAAACAGAAGAAAATTGAAAGTGATATCTCAAATCTCATGCATTGGGGATATTTCATGACCTACTAAGTACAAGAATTACAACGTGTCTTGTCATACCATTTCTCATGTTCAAAATGTGACAGAATTGTTTTGTAGAAGAGCTCCCTGATCTAAAAGACATCTGTCACCCTAGTATTTCATTTTCTGACAAAAAAAAGTAGATCTAAATTCTTACCCATCTAATAAGATTGAAGGCCTCAAAGGCTGCACAGTGCACAACTGCACATGAAGATGATGGCTTATTTAAGCTATAGTTTCTAGAATCTATTAGTAGATATAAAATATTTCTGAATATTTTCGTCTTCTTTTTTGCAATTAAAAACACCATTATATTGTTTTTGTAAGATTTTTACTGTTATAAAAATATTTTACTTACCTAAACTAATACCTGCGTACGTTACTTTCTATTACCATAGTTTTTTTTTTTTGAAGATGTTTGATAGACGGAACTGTAACTGCTAACACCTATTCCGAAATTTATTCCGAAATTTCGGGACGATAAGACGAAGTGAGGAGAAGGAAAACAGGATAGGAGAAAGCCAGCGGTTCCAAGAACGAACCTTATCTGTTTAGAATAAAGTCCACCCCGGGCAGGAATCGAATCCGCGATCTAGCGCTTACAAAGCAGACGCTCTAGCCGCTCTACCCTCCAGGCTAACCAAATAACGATGCAGCGGAAAGATTGGAGTTTGAGAAGTGTGCCGCGGCAGCGACAACTTTGGGAAGCACTGTTCTACACCTATAGAACGACGATGTGAACGGACCCTTTTATTTGTATTTTTGTGGCGGCAAATTTCAAATAAATTCAAATTATAAAAATTTGAAATTTCAAGTTTTTGGGATTTTTTTTTTTTTTGACTTTTGAATTAGCTCCATAAATAAAAAAAGAAACTCTTGGAAAAAGAACAAGAATCTAAAGCCCAGCATAGAGTTGATTGGAAGAGGCCTCAGTTTCATTCTACTTGCCTCAAGTTTTCACCATCATATTTAGCTTGTCAGTTAGCTGAGCCGACAGAATGCATCTTCCATTGTTCCCGGAACTAAAACCCAAAGTTGTAGATCCTCTATGGTTCAAAGTGTCTGGGTCTGCTAGTGATGAAGCAGAACTGACTCAGATGGAACAACAACATCAAGCTTGGGTATGTATTTTAGTCAGTGGCGTAGCGTCCATATAAGGCGTGTATGGCGGCCATACACTCGAAATTTCACTCAAATACCCTTAAATATTGACTTTAAATAATTAATGTATTTTTATTAGATGAATAAAAATTATTATCACTTAAAATTGTTAAAAATCCCTTAAAATCCCTAAATTCATTTTTATCCCAGTCAGACCTGAAAAATCCCTGAAAAGGGATAAAAATCCCACTGCGTCGGGATAAGATACAGTAAGAACACTACGCAGGGCACCTTACACCGCTACATGTATGAAAGGGTATTACTTACCCAACCACATCTATTTTGGTATGGAATTGGATGCGTGTTAAATAGTGAGAATGTAGGACGCCTTAGAACAAAGAACGTGTACTGACTATGATGCTCCTATGCTGAGATACTCTTTAGAATGTGTGAATGTGAAGCATGTTTTGAATGTTTGAATCGTTCGTTGATTTTTGTTCTCATTGTCGCTTGAAAAGATAATATACTGCTATTTCTCCCACTCCTCTCAAAAAAAACTTCTCCTACTACAGAAAATAGTGCATACCTTTTCATCACGATCTAGTGTGTCTGCAAGAACATAATCAAAATGTTCATCCTGACTTGGCTTTGGTATTGGGGTGTACTTGCTTTGTCCTTCACAGGAACAATACCTGTAGATAAGAAGCAGAGGGAGAATATTACTAAAGTATTACTAATACAGTAAAATCAGTATTACAGTAGTATGTATTAGTAAAATTAACGTTATGGCAGAAGACTCTCAAGTAATTTATTTGAGCGACCATCAATTTTAATTAGAAAAACAATGAGACACCAGACCAAGCTCCAAATTTTCGGAGTCTCGCCTACGGTCCAATCAACCTCCAAGAATTTCCGAAGGTAACATGTCATTGTAAATCCCAGCTTAATTATAACACACTTACCCTCCATAAGTTGTAATATATCGGAAGAGTTTATTCTGCATAGACTCTCCCAGACTAGAGTGGACCAAGAAACTCAAATCTTTGAACATGTTGCTAAATCGACCGGCTGGTAACTTGCCACTGAACTCTGGACTTTCATCTATGTCAGTGTCCCCATCATATGGATCTACAGACTGAGATCTTGGAGACTGAAGGAGAGTAGAGCTAGTGGATGGAGATTGGGAACTACTTGCAGCTTGATGTGGGAATAAATAATAAATATGTTGTTGTCAAATGTCAAGGAACTTGACCACTAGGCTATTCTCCTGTTATGACACAAGTTTTGAACATTAATTTATAGCTGATTGTCATCTAGGTAACTACTGTTTTAGTAAAATTGTCAAATCTGATGCCAAATTGCCAAAGCTCCTCTAAAGTAGTCCTATGGTCCCTGTATTGGTGTATTCCAACCTATCCTGTTATTTCAAGAAAACTTACAGGATCTTCGCTGCTGTAACTCACAACACGGGCAAACTTGATTGGCGCCATTGAATTCTGAGCTGGGATAAATTAGGGAATCTCCATCAGAACTGAAAAAATCTACAAAAATCAAAAAGTTCAAAAACTCCAGTTTCCTTTTTCGCCTTCAACCAGTCAACCATAACTTTTGAAATTTCCCGCCAATGGAAGGAGACAAAATAAGCGTATTTTCTTATCAATTTTTTGTTAAATACGCTCCTATATAAAACCGCCATTTTGAATTGAGAGTTGTAGCGGTTGTAGCAGCCTCTTTTAAAAAAGGGCCACGAATTTGTAGGTAGGTAGCTTCTGTATTTTTTTGTGCTTTTGATTAATCTATCTTTAATTTCTTTTCCTTTTTTACTCCACAATGGGACGCAATTATAATACATACGAGTATTTATCGGATTATCGGTGTACCTTCTTTCTTCTTTGATTACGTAAGAACACTATTAAGAACGGGCTAATGACTAGACGCGGCTGCAGGCATTTTACGTCTCGCACATAGGTATTTATTTATTCATATCGAAGTTCCTATCTAGCTAGCTAATTCCAACTTTTACTTAAACATAAGAGCTCTAGCAAAATATCGTCGTGGAATACTTTCACCAGTAATAGCACTAGGTACCTACCCCACCCGAACTGAACTTCGTAGGTAATTAGCTGCCAGCATGTGAGTCCGGTACTTACATATATTACTACCTATTAGCGTACTCTCTGCTCTGTTATTACGTGTACTTCAGTATTGATAGAACGTTGTATTAGAGGTGTTTGTTTACAGGTTTACACTTTTATCTCTTTATCACTAACAATAGGAAAAAATATTGATAATAGTCCGGTCATCTCCTTATTCGGTTGACGCGATTACTCCTCAGTATATTCGAATCAAAATTACGATATTTTGAGTAAAAAATAATCTTAGGTACTTATACTTTTTACGCTAAGTCAGTGCCAGTGAAAACTACTTACCTCTATTATATTGCAACATGGCAGTTTTAAAATTGGACCAGTTGAGCATAGATCGTAGAGATCTATTTGTTCCACCCGTGGATGACGTTATTAGTGGTTAGTATGAGTACCTACTTTTAATTTGAGCAGCCAGTCTAGTTAGCTTGGTTGGTAGCGCGTCTGCCTTGTAAGCGGTAAGCCGCGGGTTCGATTCCCGCCTGGGGCGGATTTTATCCTGAACGGATGATGTTCGTTCTCAGAACTGCTGGCTTTCTCCTATCCTGTCTTCCTTCTCTATTCGATTTCGGGACGATAAGACTTTTGCAGTTACCAGTTCTCTCTATCAAAACTTTTTTTTTTAGTGATTTGAGCGGTCATTTTCGTTTCTATCCTTCTTCCCTTCAACTTTTCCAGCTAATTTATTACTTTTGTTTCAGTATTGAACCAAGGACTTGGCAAATACTTCAAAGAGGTGTCCGTCAGTTTCACTGAATGCCCTAATCTGACTTCGCATCCGTTCAATTTAACCAGTGCAGGTTCGTATTTTGCATAGAAATGATAATTAATTCTGTGATATGTATTCTTTTTTTTTTTTTTTTTCTTTTCAAATTAATTGCTTGGGTAGGTACCTGCTAAATGGTAGAACAGAGAAGAAACTTACACAAGATGAGTACAACTTCCATCCCAGTTAGCTTTATAGTATGCTCCCATTTCCAGTGCTTGATTTCTAAGGTCGCTTCGCAGTGGGTTTTCAAATCCACTAATCACGAATGTCACTCCTTCCAGAAGTTTACTGAAAGGTTTCGTTCGTTTTCTGGAAGTGCCAGACACAGAGGCAGTGGGAGTCTGAGGGTTTTGAGGTTTCTTAGAAAGGTCATGTCTAGCTTTGGAGTCATTGCTTCTCTGAGAATCCGCTTCTTTCTTGCTAGAATCTTTTTTCTTATCAGACCCTTGTAAATCTTTTTTCTTTTCTGATCCTTGTGAATCTTTCTTCTTCTCTCCCTTGCCATCTTTTTTCTCACTTGTACTTGGTCTGACATCTTTGGTTTTGTCAGTATGTTTGTTGCCATTTGTTTTGCCATCTTTGCTATCATTAGAGTCATCCTCATCAGGAACATAAAGCGTAGCCAGCGTAATTAGCTTGGAGGGTACCGCTCCTGCCTTGTGATGGTTCCCGTAAGGGGATAAACAGATTAGGTTCATTCTCGGAACGGCTGGCTTTCTCTTTCTCCTATCCATCCAGCCAGCTTAGTTAGCTTGATTGGTAGCGCGTCTTCCTTGTAAGCGCCAAGCCGCGGGTCCAATCCCCCCCTTGAGGCGAATTTTATCCATGTTCTCCTTTCTCTCAATCAAACCTCGTGAAAAATAGAAATAGTGGCCCCTCTATCTCTTTCTTTCCTCACCTCTGTTTTTATTACTATTTATTACAGGAAGGACTTGACCTAAGACTTCAACACTTCCACAGTTTCAATCACCACAATCAGGGAGGCCATTATCACTATGATGTAAATGCAGAGACTGTATCTTACACAGCTTATCTTAACATAGCCACCACCATACATCGGGTTGATAAGCCATTGTAGATTCGAGAAAAAAGAGAACAAAATACTTATCTAGGTAGGTACCTACTCATATCTATGTAATAAAATGCTTGTCACCAATAAAATTTATTTATGTTATTGATATGTTGAAAAATAAATATTAACGTTTTCATTTGAATTTATCGCCCTTTTTCAGTTAATTTCTTGAGTTGACGTGATTTTTTACTTTATTTATTAAAAAAAGTGGTGCAACTGGCTCATTAGAACGATTTTTTTTCCATTTCCGATCATCTAATAAAAATACGCTCATCTACTTGAAAAAAATACGTTCACGACACAAACACGTGTTTTTGTTTATCTTTTTATTTCAACTTCAACTCGTGTGAGTCGTGTGGTTTTGGTTTTACTTTCCTCAAAAAATATTTTTAAAAAATAATTAAATTGTTAATTAAATAATTATTAATTTCATTTAAATTTGAGTGAAGTCTTCATTTTCTGCTTCCTGGTTGGCTCTGTGAAATCCCCATTGATAGCACCTTCCATTGTTGAACCAAAACCTTTAGGCTAGTCCCTCTTGGATACTGGGAAGACCATCACCTAGTACCCTTTACAGCTCACAGGGTAGACTACTTTTAGATGAAATATTGAAAGCTTTAGCTTCTCAAAATGTCTAAAGACACGGAAAAACACTTGATGAACAAGATAACCAAGAGAGAAAAGAAAAAGTTGAAAATATTGCAGTCGAAAGGTAAGAAAACCATCTATGGTGCTGACCTTATCAAATGTTCAACACTTGTATGTTTCTACTCTTATGGTTTGTTTGTTTGTTTCTACTCTTATGGTTGACCAACACTAACTGAAACATGTCAAGTAACCTCATGCAATTTTGATGGGCAAGTCCATCAAGTATATTTTGCTCGTAGAAACCATGTAAGTTACCTGCCCACTACCCTAATACAACAAAGAACTATAACTATCAAAGTTGTACGCATCAAGCTTTTTCCCCTCCAATTATTTTTGCTCATTTTGTTTAATTTCAGAAAAATCCAAACCAGCTGAAAAAGACTCTGATGCCAATGAAGATGAAGATCAAACCAATGCTGTAGAGGTCCAGTGTAAGTAAATACCAATTTCTTCATATTAAAGTGTACAGACACAAGAAATCACTAACTGAGTAGGTACCTACTAATAGCCTTGTTTGACTGTCTAAATAAGACATAATTTATTATACTATATTATGAATTTGATTCTTTATATCAAAGTGTCAAAGACACAAGTAACCACATTATTTTATTTACCTTCACACTAAAATGAAATGCAACCACATTTATACCTCTGATTTACATTTATTTTTTATTTTATTTTATTATTATTATTATTATTATTTTTTTTCAGTACCTGGATCTGATGTTGCTCTTGAAATTCTAAGCAGCACACAGTTTGAAGCACTCAAAGGCAAAGTATGTGAGAATACCCTGAAAGCCATAGCAGACATGGGTTTCACCAAAATGACAGAAATCCAAGCCCGTACCATTCCTCCTCTGCTGGAAGGAAGGGATTTGGTTGGGTCTGCTAAGACAGGATCGGGCAAAACACTGGCGTTCTTGGTTCCTGCTGTTGAATTAATTTACAATTTGAAATTTATGCCAAGAAATGGTAAGTCATGGTAAACATTGACAATTTACTCAACATTAGACTGATTGATCTATTGGGTGTCATCAAAACACATTTTACCTGTTTTTCTTCATACTCAATTGATCCTAAAGGCAAGGTAAACTTAGACCCTTGACAAATGGAGTGTACCTAGTGGCATGTAATGTGTTCAAGTCCACTCAACCCCCAACAGTCATTAAGGTGCAAACTCTTATTTTCTGACAACTATCTGTTTTCCATTGGTATTTCTCCACTTATTAATCTCTTGTATTTCGAATGGCTCGTGTTCAAAGATCTGACACCACCCCTGATCTCAGTAGGAACAGTGATCTCGACAGATGTGGTAAGTTTTGACATCAAGGCGAAATCCTAGTTAGCTCGGAGGGTATAGCTCTCTTTTCTTGTAAGCGTTACCGTTGGGTCGCGGGTCCCCGAACTTTATCAAATGAGAAACAGCCCAAGAGGTGTGTTTACTGGAACTTGGCCTGAAGCACTGCCGTGCACTCAAAGTTCGACTGGCGACGGCGATAGTTTTTCATTCCTACTAGTGTACATACTTACCTTTCCTTCAAGTCCTTGACTGCAATAAAAACTGGCAAGTAAAGCGAACGTTGTATCTTCACTGGCCGGTTGTAAAACATCAATCACTTCTCTGTTGGTGATTTTAGCAATCCGAGGAATGAGAAACAGCCCAAGAGGTGTGTTTACTGGAACTTGGCCTGAAGCACTGCTGTGCACTCAAAGTTCGACTGGCGACGGCGATAGCTTTTCATCCCTACTAGTGTACATACTTACCTTTCCTTCAAGTCCTTGACTGCAATATAAACTGGCAAGTAAAGCGAACGTTGTATCTTCACTGGCCGGTTGTAAAACATCAATCACTTCTCTGTTGGTGATTTTAGCAATCCGAGTTCCGTTTTGGCAAGATTTTTCATTTGCAACCGTCACATCAAAGACGCCCTCACAGTTTGTTCCCGCAAAGCGCCAAGAGCCTGCTCCAGCCCCAACGGCGAAAGTTGGCTTTGTCTGCGTTACGTTGATTAAATCTTTGAGGTCGTAAATTTTGGATTTGTTAGCGATTGGTTCCAAGAATGAGGCACCTCCGTATTCTACTAAACTGGGAGATCCACTGAGACCTAGAAGGAGAAATTTTTCAACACTTTATTTCCATCAATCGTACCACTGGTGTCCCATCCCTGCATGCATTGACCCCTTTAGCAGGTACCTACCCAAGCAATTAATTTGAAAAAAATAAGAATACATATCACAGAATTAATTATCATTTCAGTGTGAATAATGTTCTAAAAAATAATGGAGTTATTTTTCTTTTCTTTTTCAGGTGTGCTTTCCCCAACACACCCAAGTGTCGTTCTGTGCAAAGTTTAAACGGAAAAATTGTTACCAAAGATTGGATTGGTGATTGTTATAACCAGTGCAAGCGACTGCCTTGGAGAAGGTATGTAGATAGCAGTCTAAAACAAAACGTTTAACAATAAATTAGTGATCTTTGCAGAGTTATGTAGTTTTGCCATGAGTAGTCATCATGGTCTTGAAGAATGGCCGTGCTCGGAAAAAAGTGAGCCATTTTGGAAATAAGGGCAAATACCATATGAAAAAAAACGTCTTTATGAAAAAACGTGAATCAAATTATTATTTAGATAAGAAGTATCTAGGTACTTTTTTTTCTCCCATTCGCAGAGTTATGTAGTTTTGCCATGGGTAGTCATCATGGTTTTGAAGAATGACCATCCTCGGGAAAAGTGAGCCATTTGTGGGATAATAATGGCAAACACCATGTCAAATGCTATTTATGAAAAAAACGTCAATCAGATTATTAGATCTGCCTTTTTTTTTAAATGAATGGTCTCCAAAAGATATTTGTTCTTTCCAACAAAAGATTCAACGTGAAAAATATACGTTTGTCTATTGTTTCAGGTATGCTTTAATCAAAGCAGATCGCGATCAGTCTGAGAGTGAAGAAGAAATTGACGAGGAAAGAGTTAAACCTAAAATATCTCCTTCAACGTAAGTGAAAAAAGCCCTTCATTTACCTTGTAAGCGGTAGGTCGCAGGATCGAGTTCCACCCGGGGCGAACTTTATCCTAAACAGTGAAGAAATAAGATTCGTTCTCGGAACGGCTGGCTTTCTCCTATCCTGTCCTCCTTTTCTCTTTGATTTCGGGACGATAAAACCTCCGTTGTTTCAGTGCCTTTTTTGAAATCTTTTTTCTTCTTCTTTTGTTGTGTACTTTATCCAAGTAAAGGAAAAGTCAACTAATATATTTTTGCCTCAAATCTATTGTTAATTCAAAACTGAAATATACATTTTTTACTGCACTTTCTCTTGTTGTAACTGAGTCTATTAATGTTGTCTACTGAGTCTATTTTACTGGATTTATTTCTAAAGTTCCAGACTTCTCCTGGGTTCAGCTGTATCCAATCACGACGTATCTCCATCTACCACCAGCACCTCTCAAGCTACCAGTGGCATCAGTTCCTCTCATACTCAGTCTACCTCGTCCCAAGATTCTCAACCTAGTGGGTTATTCCCACCTCAAGGTGAGCTCCTTTAGCGTAGTGGTCACTGCGCTCGTCTTGCTCTCGGGAGACCCGGGTTTGAGTCCCAGCAGGGGGGGGGGGTCAAAAAATTTGTATCATGCAAATGATTGTTTCCGTGACTGGCTGTTCCAGGGCCCACTCAGCCTCGTGAGGAAAATGAGTAGCTATGTATGATGTAAATGCGCATAGTGACTGGTTCGTTCAGCATGTTAGGTAAACATAGGTGCTGGGTTCTTGAGATATTTGGAAAATCCTACAATGCTGCAGTGAGCACCAAAGTCGTGATATAATAACACAATGAAACAGCATTTATTTATTATTTTTAAGGAGAATAGCCTAGTGGTCAAGTTCCTTGACATTTGACAACAACATATTTATTATTTATTCCCACATCAAGCTGCAAGTAGTTCCCAATCTCCATCCTAGTTGAATAGTGTTTTATTTGCATCTTTTTGCAACGGTAAACAGTTTGACTTTGATTAAGTTTGGCAAAAATAACAAGGAAATTTGTCCATGAAATTTTGGACCTGACGGACTCTTTAGGGGCCCCATAGGTTCCCTTTTCCTGAGTGAGTTCTATAGTTCACTGAACTAGTATCTCAATCTGCAAGGCAACTAGGGACAATTTGTAGTGTAACATGGTTCATTAATTTACATCCTAAGCTCTTGAGTAGGTATTTCACACAGACCAAATGATTATTATGTAAAACAATATGTAAGTAAGTAGGTAGTAGTTATTTCACTAGTTTCAATAGCCACCTAATATACTGACATTTCCTTTGTTTACCTTTTCAGCTCAATGGCATTTGTCAGAAAGACTGTGATTTGACACCAATAGGAAAGACAGCTATTGAGGTAAGTATTTATAATTTCAAAGGTTAATACTCAGGACCCCCCTTTGAGAATGGAGTTAAACTATTTGGATTCTATTGGATCAACTTTAATCTCTAAGTGTGAGCTTGGCATATTATTATTATTATTATTATGATAAGGCAGTCTCTTCCTGATCCCTTTTGTGCCACCATCCATTTTTGTTTAGGACTATTGCACTGCCAAGCCCTGGCATAAGTACCTACATAGGTATGAGGAAAAAAAAAAAAAAAAAAAAAAAAAAAAAAAAAAAACCTACCCAACAAATTCACTTCCCATCTGACTTTTGTTATCACTTTTCCTGCTCTGTTCTAGACCACTTCCCATCTGACTTTTGTTATCACTTCTCCTGCTCTGTTCTAGACCACTTCCCATCTGACTTTTGTTATCACTTCTCCTGCTCTGTTCTAGACCACTTCCCATCTGACTTTTGTTATCACTTCTCCTGCTCTGTTCTAGACCACTTCCCATCTGACTTTTGTTATCACTTCTCCTGCTCTGTTCTAGACCACTTCCCATCTGACTTTTGTTATCACTTCTCCTGCTCTGTTCTAGACCACTTCCCATCTGACTTTTGTTATCACTTCTCCTGCTCTGTTCTAGACCACTTCCCATCTGACTTTTGTTATCACTTCTCCTGCTCTGTTCTAGACCACTTCCCATCTGACTTTTGTTATCATTTTTCCTTCTCTGTTCTAGACCAATGAAGAAGAAGAGGAGGATGAGGAGGAGGAAGATGACAATGAAGAGGAAGAAGACTCTTCTCATGAGGAAGATGAAGACGAGGAAGTTGACTCTTATCACCCAGCTATGAGATTTGATAACAACTCTGATGTCAGTGTGGACTATGCTTAAAACTAAAGAAGAGGAAGAGGAACTGTGATCCCTTTTGTGCCACATCCATTTTTGTTTAGGACTATTGCACTGCCAAGCCCTGGCATAAGTACCTACATAGGTATGAGAGAGAGAGAAAAAAAAAAACTTTACCTACCCAACAAATTCACTTCCCATCTGACTTTTGTTATCACTTTTCCTTCTCTCTGTTCTAGATCACTTCCCATCTGACTTTTGTTATTATTTTTCCTTCTCTGTTCTAGACCACTTCCCATCTGACTTTTGTTATCACTTCTCCTGCTCTGTTCTAGACCACTTCCCATCTGACTTTTGTTATTATTTTTCCTACTCTGTTCTAGACCACTTCCCATCTGACTTTTGTTATTATTTTTCCTTCTCTGTTCTAGACCACTTCCCATCTGACTTTTGTTCATTTTTCCTTCTCTGTTCTAGACCACTTCCCATGTCTGACTTTTGTTATCATTTTTCCTTCTCTGTTCTAGACCACTTCCCATCTGACTTTTGTTATCATTTTTCCTTCTATGTTCTAGACCAATGAAGAAGAAGAGGAGGATGAGGAGGAGGAAGATGACAATGAAGAGGAAGAAGATTCTTCTCACGAGGAAGATGAAGACGAGGAAGTCAACTCTTATCACCCAGCTATGAGATTTGATAACAACTCTGATGTCAGTGTGGACTATGCTTAAAACTAAAGAATAGTAAGAGGAACTGAACCGAAGAAGTCTTTGAAGGAAGAGGCTGAATTTGTGATAATTTTCCAGCAGTTTTGCATACAATTCAGCTTATCTGCTGTTCTATTCTTGAAGTTGATGTCAAATTGTCTTCATTTCAATGTTGAGGTTGATCCAGAATAAATCATTACCCTTGTGGTTTTCAGTCTTGCCTCATCACCCTATTTTTTCCTGCTTGGAAAGCTTTTAAGAATATGGGTTTAAGTAAGAATGGAGAAAAAAAAAAAAAAAAAAAAAAAAAAGAAGAAGAAGAGGAGGATGAGGAGGAGGAAGATGACAATGAAGAGGAAGAAGATTCTTCTCATGAGGAAGATGAAGACGAGGAAGTCGACTCTTATCACCCAGCTATGAGATTTGATAACAACTCTGATGTCAGTGTGGACTATGCTTAAAACTAAAGAAGAGGAAGAGGAACTGAACCGAAGAAGTCTTTGAAGGAAGAGGCTGAATTTGTGACAATTTTCCAGCATTTTTGCATACAATTCAGCTAATCTGCTGTTCTATTCTTGAAGTTGATGTCAAATTGCCCTCATCCGAATGTTGAGGTTGATCCAGAATAAACCATTACCCTTGTGGTTTCCAGTCGTCTCATCACCCTATTTTTTCTGCTTGGAAAGCTTTTAAGAATATGGGTTTAAGTAAGAGTGGGGAAAAAAAAGAAAAACTGAGATAACTCTATTGAAAACCGAGAAAAAGTTATTTATTTACACAGTAAACATCAAGATTATAATTATGTGGTGAGAAAAAGTAATTTTGGTAGATTTTTCTCAAGATTAGCCATATCTATAGGTAATTTTACTTCAAGTTTTATGTGCATTACATCAAAGTAGAGATCATAATATCCTAAGCTCCTGATGGAAATAGCTGAGATAGACTTGGTACTTGCATGTCAACCTTTACAGTATTATTTGATCCTCAAACTTTACATCTTGTCTCCAATCAGGAACTTTTCTGTGAAATAAAATTGAAATAGATAAAAATTATTAAAACTAAAAGAAAATTTTCTCATCAATGAAACTATGGTCTCAATTGTATTATCTTTTCTCTTTTTTATTTTCATTTTACCTCCATTTTCCCAGTTACTTTTCCAATATTTCTCTCTGTAGTCTATTTTTTCGTACGTCCCTCTATTACCATTGTTCCCCATCCTTTTCTCTCGAAACAAACTCTGGTCCTTCCCCAAGGAGGTATTTCCCTCTCCCTCCCTATTACTCTATTCCACATTCAATACCTACTAGTTTAGTATCCTACCTATTTCTTTCCTCAATACTTACAAGTGTGGTACATTTCCAGGCAAATATTTCTAAAAGTAACACAGCATTAAAAAGAGACAAAAAAGCTCTCTAAAGAAACCTTTATTTCTTTGGCTCAAGATGTGACATTACAGCACCTTTGAGTTATGGCCTGATAACTAAACAAGAAAACTAAAGCTCAATCCTTACCATGGTTACTTACAGGCCCTACTAACTCGGACATAACACACTGCTGACTAATCAAGGGTACACTTGTACAGCATTGTGAGGACAATAATTGAGGAGCTAATTGAAATTGACAAACAGGCAAGTTCGCTTATAGCCTGATTAGAGCTAAGAGTTTAATAAACTTGATTTTTGGCTTTAGTTCAGTTCAGAGTTACCGTAGAAAACAATCACACCCTGTCACCATGGAAACAAATCTTTTCAAGACCTCTCAACCAGGACATTTTGCAGGTAGGTACTTACGAATAAGATTCACGGATTGAACTGGTTCTCCACTCAACAGGATCCAAAGGAAAACAGTTATAAAGATAAATCTCTGATAACAAGGTACAAAAGTATTCCACAGAATGAAAAGAATACAAATGGACAAAGGAAAAGGACAAATGCCCTTTTGATAATTTGATTTTAATTTTTTGAAATCTGGCGCCATTGTATGGCGTATTTTTATAAACGATTTTCAAGAGCGTATTTTTTTAAGGTGATATTTTTTTATGACGTACATAAGCGTATTTTCTGAGCACGGGGCAAGTTGTATCACGTAAAAAAAAAAAAAAAAAAAAAAAAAAAGTGTGGTACATGCGTTATGAACGTGACATCTCGGGTCGACTCGCCGCTCTCCTCAGCTTCTCCAGATATTTTGTTTTTCCACCCGCACGTAGGTTTTTGAACGCGTCGTGGATCACGCCCTACGTTCACCTCACTTTTCACTCGTCTCAGGCGCTCGATATTCTCCAGTTCTTTGAGAACGAACTGTTGTTTACGGTCGAGTTTTTCACGGAGCCGTTTTTCGTCTTGTTTTCTGAAAGAACGGGAAGCTTTGTCACTCCTGGGAGTTCGATTCTACAGAGAGTAGCTCGTTACTTTAGGAAGTAAATCAAGATAGGAAGCTATTCTGGTGGGCGATTGAAAGAGGGCACCTGCTGACTTTCACCTCAATCCCGATAGCAAGCAACAAATGGACTTTATTGTCCAGCTCAAAATACATTTTTTGAAACACTTTAAATCTATGGCTTCAAAAATTTCCTTTCAATCCACCTTGTTAACAATAAAATGATGGAGGCTAAAATCTTCGTCAGTAAATTTTTTAGCAGTAATACAGTGGCATTAAACCCATTTAAAAATAAATAAATTGTACCTGTACACTTGGATCATGATGTTGGCTTTCTTTGACTTGTTCTTTTTCTCTTCCTCTCTCATATTTCTGTACTCTTCTTTTTCCTGAAGTTGGGCTTCCAATTTGGAATTGATGTATTGCTTCACCTTTTGTTTCTCCATCAGCTGTAATAATATGATGAAGACCCAGTCTAGTTAGTTTGGAAGGTAACCTGCCTCGTAAGTGCTAAATCGCGGGGTCGATTACCGCGCCGCGGCGAAATTTATCCTAAATAGATAAGATTTCGGGACCATAAGACTTCCTTTGTTACCTCTACAAACCTCTTAAAAAAGCCCTTTTACCTATCTTCTTTCATATGTTCACATATTGTTCAAAGTTCATATTGTCTAAGGATATAGTTAAAATGAAATTACCTTCATTTCTTTTTTCTCCTTTTCCATTGCACGTTTCTTTTCTTCTTGTTGTCTCTTTTGAGCTTGTTCTTCTTTTAATTTCAAAGCCTTGGCGAGCTGAAACAATAATTCAACTTATTGAGAACAAGACCTAGGATTTTCCCATGTTCTTCAGACAAATAATACAAAAAGTACATACAAATAAATACATAATTAGTCATTTTCTTTGCCATGGATGAGTAAAGTCAAGTTCTACTATCAATAACTCGATTGAAGATTATTTTATAAATTTCGAAGGTCTACAGTTTAGACAAGTGCTGTGCTACGGGATACTTGTGCGACGAAGGTAAAAGAATGATATAGTGACGTGACAAAAATTCTCCAATGTAAAATTCCTACTACCATGGAGACTTAACGTAGGGTTATCCAAACCTCTGAAAGATAAATTAATGTAAATGGAAAACACCTAACGAAAAAGCTATCGAAGATCGCCGGGATTTTCGACCTCAGTTAGGAACCAGCTTAACTACATACACAAAAAGACCAGTTAGGAACCAGCTTAACTACATACACAAAAAGACAACTCTGAGGCTTAGGTGTAGGGACAAAGAGCCCCAAAAAATGGGC
This sequence comes from Diaphorina citri, assembly GCF_000475195.1. Taxonomy (NCBI): domain Eukaryota; kingdom Metazoa; phylum Arthropoda; class Insecta; order Hemiptera; family Psyllidae; genus Diaphorina; species Diaphorina citri. The sequence goes on from NW_007377454.1 coordinate 22,807, forward strand.
TAAGCTTATACGAATCTGTCAAAGATCTAGCTGTCGCCGTAGGGATCAATTCGACGACATGAATTAGTTCATTTCAAGCGCAAATGTCATCCAACCCCCCATTTCCTCCCTTGTTTCAGCGGCCAAGAGCACCCCTGTAGATCCAAATGACACCTACAAAGTTATCTACAAGTCAGCAGCCACAGCCACCTGTAATGTGGGCGGGAAGAAGTACGACACCCCCCATTTCCTCCCTTGTTTCAGCGGCCAAGACCACCCCTGTAGATCCAAATGACACCTACAAAGTTATCTACAAGTCAGCAGCCACAGCCACCTGTAATGTGGGCGGGAAGAAGTACGACGCAAGAATTACAACGTGTCTTGTCATACCATTTCTCATGTTCAAAATGTGACAGAATTGTTTTGTAGAAGAGCTTCCTGATCTAAAAGACATCTGTCACCCTAGTATTTCATTTTCTGACAAAAAAAAAGTAGATCTAAATTCTTACCCTTCTAATAAGATTGAAGGCTTCAAAGGCTGCATGTCAAGTTCTACTATCAATAACTCGATTGAAGATTATTTTATAAATTTCGAAGGTCTTAAAATTAAAACACAATATCTACATATCCTGAGCCTCCCTATACAAAATTACAAACTCATTTTTAGTTCATTTACCTTCCATTCAGCTATTTGCTTTTTAACAGTCAAGTTCTACTATCAATAACTCGATTGAAGATTATTTTATAAATTTCGAAGGTCTTAAAATTAAAACATAATATCTACATATCCTGAGCCTCCCTATACAAAATTACAAACTCATTTTTAGTTCATTTACCTTCCATTCAGCTATTTGCTTTTTAACTTCTGCATCAGTTTTCTTCCACTCATTTTGTCTTCCAGTACTCCGGTTCGAATCGAGACTCTCTGTTCTCATAATTTCTTCAATATTTCCCACTGACTGGGATCGACCCGATTTGCGAGAACTCTTCCACTTTTCCACAGTGTGTTTCTTGTCTTGAAGTAGTCTGGTGTATTGTTCATACCACTTGTCGTGTTCTAGTATCTGATCAATACTGATGTCTGGAAATATACAAGAGGTTCACAAATCACAACCAAGTATCCTATTTTGTCGTTTATTTTGCTAATATCTCTCTGATTATTGGTCTGATTATACCTTCCAGAAAGAGAGATAAGGATGTCTAATTGCTGTGACTTTTTATTCTTACCTTAATGCTTTCTCAAGACTTGGTTGGAAATCGAGAATTATTCTCGATTGTTACAGGGGGTTTTTCTATCACATAACTAATATTTTTAACAGTCTTTCTTTTGACTTAATACAATTTGGTACCTACATCAAAACAATAAAAAAAAGTGGAAATACCAGTGCAATAAAAGATCATATTGGTACCTACCTGGTAACTTGCTATGCAACATTTCAGCCACCTGCTCGGTTTTATATTTGTTCTTCAAGTGGAGGAACATTTGATGATCCTCAGCTTTCCAACCTCCACTGTGACCGCCTGACTTAAGTAAGAAATCATCAAATGCACAGATACTCTGAAGGGAAAAAATTGTTATTTTAAAGGATTTATTTTTGATTTTGGAAAGGATAATTCGAAATTAATTTCACATACTTATGAATCACTTTAAATAATTTAATGAAATCAAACATGGAAATCATAGCGACAATACGAACGTCATACGATTTTTTTTCCTTTCAAAATTTTAAAGGCAGTAAAACTAATATTTAAAATAAGGTTTCTTATCGGCGAAAAATTTCCAATTGGCTTAGTTTAACAGTATGTAAGTAGTATTCATAGTTACAACTAACCTCTGGTAAATTAACATGGTAGGTTTCCAAAGGCTTATAGTGAAGGGCTGTCTTTTTTGTCAGATTCGTTTTCCCAATGCTCAAGTCAAATATCCTTTGCTCTACTTGTTTCAATTCATTGGACAATATTTTTTCTTCTTCATTAATTTCCTTTTGTCTGAAAATAAAACAAGTTTAAGAATTTAAAATAAACAAATAATTTCAAAGAAATGAATGTAAAATTCCGTGCCTTGGTTAAGGTTCGAGTCCTACCCTCTTGCTTATCAGACTGGTGCTTAATCATTGTCTAGGAATAAAGAATACATTAGTCACTCACAACATTAGGCATTCATTGGTTACAAAATAAAAGAGCAAGAAACATTATGGAATTCACTCACTTGAGGTTCAAGATGTTATCATTCCTATCCAGACAGGTATTTATTTCCTTGATGACATCTTTGAAGTAATGCAGTCCAATATTTTGAATGTCCAAAGAAATGGCTTTCTTCAGCTCCTCTGTATTGGAGTCTACCTTCTTTAAATTTGCTAGCAGCTCTTGAGTGAATGATTCTCTGGAAAGGATAATTGTTGTGAGTTTATTTTTTAATGAAGTCAAGGATAAAAATTCTCAAAAGTAAATTTCAATAAAATAATAGTAATAGCAAAGGTCCCAATCTCCCAGTCAATGGTGATGACATTTTGAATGCATCAGTTTCTGATACATCACTAAACATAAACACAGTTATGCATATGTAGTTGTTATATGGATGTATGAACATTTGGGAAATCACATGCAGCTGACTCTTCCCAGCATCACTCGGGCAGGGTGAGGTAAATGTGGGGAGGCAGGTAGTTTGTTGCCAAATAGAGGGTCAAAGCCTCATCATAAGAAGACCTCAGGATGTATAAAACCCCTAATGAACAAACTATAGGTCCTGGTTCTTACCTTTGATGCTTCAATGATTTACTATGGTTTTCAATATCAAGTTGTTCAAGGCAGGGTGAGGTAAATGTGGAGAGGCAGGTAGTTTGTTGCCAAATAGAGGGTCAAAGCCTCATCATAAGAAGACCTCAGGATGTATAAGTAAAACCCCTAATGAACAAACTATAGGTCCTGGTTCTTACCTTTGATGCTTCAATGATTTACTATGGTTTTCAATATCAAGTTGTTCAATAAAAAGATAAATAAAAAAAAATCTCATTTTTCGTGCAAGATACAAGTTGGTACCCACTCCTGTTTGCGGTTATTATAATAAATTAATTACTTTAACGTCGCAGTTCGTGCTATAGTTATCTGATAGGTACAGGGCCGTATCCAGGATTTTGTCCAGGGGGGCCCGAGGGTCCAAACAGTGATGTAAGGGGAGGGGATGCTCCAAATTTTCGGAGTCTAGCCTACAGTACAGGAGAAAAATGAAGTTCTCGAGGGGAGGGCCCGGGCATCCCTAAATACGGTCCTGAATAGCTATATGGATATGATATGTAGGTACCTACCTACCTATAGGTATTATGTAGGACTTCGTTACACGAGATGATATTAAAATTAATCATTAAAATACATAATTTATTTATAATCTTCCTATATCCCGAGGTGATAAAAAGTTGTTTTAAATCCAGTTTTTTTTATATATATATCGTAGGTCCAGTTTCTTTGATATAGGTTTGCACATTTGAATTTTTACCCATTGTAGAAAACACCAGCAGACCGAATACACGTACCGGCAAAATGTTGCGCTTACAGTTGATTCTGAGTTGTGTTTTTATTTTTGTGAACTCAGGTTTCGGTAGGTCAATTTTATTATTTGTTCAATAAGTTTTAATTTCAGTATATTTTTTTTTCTTTCATTTTATTTAATTTTATGAACCTATTTTGGTAGAATTAGGGCTACCGGCTATGCTAGGTACCTACTACCTCTTACACCTCTAAGCCCGAGTGGTTAAGCTTCACAGGCTTGACTCTCATCCTGGGTTCGATTCCCGGCCGGGCGGAAATTTTCTGACAAAACTTTTCAGTTCCCGGATAAGCAAAGTTATAAAAGAATATTGCCTTAAAGTAGGTAGGTAATGCAAAAAGTGGTTCAGCAGTACAGTACCCACAATAAAAGAAGTATTTAGGTACCTACCTAATTCTATAACTGTTTATTTTATGATCAAGTGTGCCGAGAGGAGCGCGAACGTAAAGAGTTCGAAGCGCCGCCCGGCCTATTTACCACTTAACACTTACCTACTACTTATCTTAAAATTGTGTATACATCCTACAGGACAAGTGTCCCCTGAGGTTGGAATGACCCGCTTCTATAAGGAGCTGGGATGCAAGCTGAAATCCGATGGCGGCAAATATCCTCCTTCTTATGAATGTCGTAAGTGAAATTTTATTATTATTGCTCAGAAATTTAAAGCTATGTCCACATATAGTCGACCTGGAAAGCTCAAAATTTCACGGAATTTCGCCAAGAATATTTGAAGAAAAAAAGAGGAAAGTTAAAGAATATCGAGTTGTAGAAATGCAATAATATGCATAGTAAACGTTCTCATTGATTTGATTTCAGGACCTCAATGTACATTCGGAAAGTTGAAACTATTCATTGGGGAGCAAGTTACACCTCCACTGTCAGACCCCAACATGAGATGTTCATGTGAAGTACCTCCATTTGTTTCGTGCTCTAAGGCAACGTTTTAATATCCAGCAGTAGGACAATCATTTGTCGAGGACAGAGTTCATTATTCTGCTCAGACAAATGAGAGTCGTGCTCTAAGGCAACGTTTTAATATCCAGCAGTAGGACAATCATTTGTCGAGGACAGAGTTCATTATTCTGCTCAGACAAATGAGAGTAGGTGGAGTTAAATAGCCAAAAACAAACAAATTATACATAGGTAGATATAAAATTGAAGAACATCTACCAATGCAAGTATTATGTACAATTGTACAAGTAGATTAATAAAAGCAGCAGTAATACGGACTTTTCTTCTTGTTAGATTACTAATCAATTTTCTTTGATCTTGTCTCAGTGGCTTTTTTTTAATATAAAAATATTAAAAATAATAAACACCAAGTCAATTCCAGAATTGAGCGTTCTTATTTAATTCAACAATGGTAAATGAAATAAATAAGTGTAGGTACTGTAGATAATTATTCTGTGAACGTTTTCTAGCTACTAGCCCTCAACCAACACATTCAACTGGTTTAGTATAGCTCTACTTACAATCGGAGACTCCAACAAACAGTAAACATATTCAGAAAAGGCTAATGCATCCACTCATTCAAAAGAGCCCAAACTCACCCACAACGATGGTCAAAGTCATCTAGAAGAACCCAAACTCACCCACAATGATGGTCAATTTCATACAAAAGAAGAAATTCAGGCTTATTCTGTTTCATGATTTCCACGGTCCATGAGGCCCTGAGCATTTTTTTGTGAACTTGGTACATGCTTGGTGATTTGCAGAAGACATCAAATTTATTGTTGTTGTTGGTCGTTGTTGTTGTTGTAGCGACCCCGCTCCTGGTCAGTGTATCCAACTTCTGTCCCTTCGGTGAGTAGACCGAAAATGCTGCTACATCCTTTGGGTGGGTCCAGAGGTCCAAAGAGGTTATCAAGAATCTACACAGGAAGGTCAAATCTTTCAAATAAGCTATAGTCGACCGGTCGGCCATCGACAGACGAATCTATGTTGTCGAGGCAGTGGGGACGGTTCAGTCGACATCGATCGACGGACGTCGACTATGTGTGGACACACCTTAAGGATAGACTGTTTATTTTACTTATTAGGATCTGCTCAAAAACAGAGAAGGAAATGTCAAATATCGAGCCTTGTAAGCGCTAGGTCGCGGGTTCGATTTCCACCCAGGGCGAACTTTATCCGAAACAGATAAGGTTTGTTCTCGGAACGGCTATAGCTTTTTCCTGTCCTGTACTCCTTCTGTCTTTGATTTCGACACGGTAAGACCTCTGGTTACCTCTATAAAACCTTTCGGAAAAATGAGACAAAACTTTCATACAAATACCCTTCTCTTTTTTTTCTCAGCATCATTCGCTGAAGCGACAGAAAAGACCTGTCTGGTGAAAGGCAAAACCTACCAGATAGGCGACAAAATTCAGGCCGAACCAGGTGCTTGTCTTGCAGCATGTGTATGCCAGAATCCTCTCAAAGGCAAAAGGTAAAATCTTGCTTCAATTCTTTGATACTTTAAGGTTTGCTCTCTGTCAATCAATTAATGTGCTCATCTGATAATGATAAGAACGGGGAAAAAATTACAAAGATATTCAGGATATTCTAGAATCTAGACTGAAAATGGTGTTTGGATAAATCAACAACATACCGAGCCCTTTAAAAACGTTAGACTGTGCCCTTAAAACACGCTACACAGTAACCTTGAAAACGCTAGACCGTGCCCTTAAAAAAAGGCAACTAGCAACATTATGCAAATTTATTCTGCTACAGAGAAAGATAAGTTAATTATGTAAATAAAAAGAGGAAAATGACTTCATTAGATTAGACATGGGGAAAAACTGGCACTTTCAAAAGGGTACCTATCAGGTGAGATGAGAACACAATTAAATGATCCAAGGTAAAAAGCATCAAGCTTAAACGACCCAAATCATGCCGCTGTGTCGTGCGACCTTGCTTCGGTAGGGAGCGGTCGCTCTGATCGGAATGGCACCTTAAAAAAATTCAAAAGTCGTAAAAAAAAAAGCTTACGCACGTTTCTACCGGAGATAGCCTATTAATCCAATCAAAGTTATCAATAACAATGATAAGTTGATAACTGATAATGATAACCTTAATTACCTATTGTTCGATTGTATTCTGAGGTCTTCGAGATAGCCTCTGTCCTCTGTGGTTCTACAGTTTTCCTGTAAACAAGAAAATTATTTCCCTGATTAATTACATTAGATAGCGCCTCTATATTTTTAAACTTTTCCCGTAAACAAGGCAATAAGTATTATTATTGACCCTTAATTTAATGATAGATAATTAAAAATAAAATGCATACAAGTTGGAAATTTTCCTGTAAATTATAAGATAAGATCTTCTTGAATGTTTTAATTACTTTATTTTCAGGGCTAAAATTACCTGATGCAAACATGGAATGGTCTATAAGTTAGAAATTTTCCTTACGATGAAACTTGACCTGAGCGCACGTGTTTGATGGGTTATTTTAATTTGAATCAATTACTCATTACTTTATTTTTCAGGGCCCAAATTACCTGTGCCAACATTGAATGTCCCGAGCATTTGGGAGTCCCTCTTAGACCGCATTGTAGCAGAACTTACAGTTTATCCTCCAGAGAGCTTCACATTGTCGAATCCATCCAAACTCACCCATAACGATGGTCAAAGTCATCTAGAAGAACACAAACTCACCCACAATGATGGTCAATTTCATACAAAAGAAGAAATTCAGACTTATTCTGTTTCATGATTTCCACGGTCCATGAGGCCCTGAGCATTTTTCTGTGAACTTGGTACATGCTTGGTGATTTGCAGAAGACGTCAAATGAATTTACAGCTATACAGAAAGGTTATCAAATCTTTCAAATAAGCCATGTTCTATTTAGAAGATCTTTATTGTCCCTGCCAGTTGTAAGTTGTATCAATCTTCTGTCTTTTCGGTGAGTAGACCCAAAAATGCTGCTACATCCTTTGGGTGGGTCCAGAGGTCCAAAGAGGTTATCAAGAATCTACACAGGAAGGTCAAATCTTTCAAATAAGCCATGTTCTATTCAGAAGAGCTTTATTGTTGTTGTTGGTCGTTGTTGTTGTTGTAGCGACTCCGCTCCTGGTCAGTGTATCCATCTTCTGTCCCTTCGGTGAGTAGACCCAAAAATGCTGCTACTTCCTTTGGGTGGGTCCAGAGGTCAAAGAGTCCAGGGGTCAAAGAGCTTTATTCTGTTTCAAAGAGCTTTATTCTGTTTCGAAGAGCTTTGTTCTGTTTCGAAGAGCTTTATTCTGTCTCATATGAAAACAAGCTTGGTCTCCAGGGTCCGTGGGGCGCCGTGTATCTCTCGGTGAACTCTTTATTCTGTTTCAAAGAGCTTTATTCTGTTTCAAAGAGCTTTATTCTGTTTCGAAGAGCTTTATTCTGTCTCATATGAAAACAAGCTTGGTCTCCAGGGTCCGTGGGGCGCCGTGTATCTCTCGGTGAACTTGGTGACAGTGCAATTTTTGCATTCACATTTGAGTCGCCCCGCTCTCACCTCTTCCTCGTACCATTTCCTGGAAAACCAAAGAGCATAGAATTGTGTCAATACTAGAGGTCAGATTTAAATGAGAAAAAATTAAAGGTTATAATAAATAGAATAGTAATTAAGTACCTCATAAAATTTACAAGAAATAAGGGACGTTTTGAAAGGTGCATAAGTATTCAAAGTTATTGCAGATAAATAAGAACACAAAGTTGAAGACCAAAGTGTAATACTACTTCACACTTGAAGACGAGATGACAGATGTACTTACCGTAGCTCTTCTTTTTGTTTAATCATTTCTGGTGGCAGTTCAGTCCCGTCTTTGCCTTCTCTTCTCAACGGTTTACACTTTTATCTCTTTATCACTAACAATAGGAAAAAATATTGATAATAGTCCGGTCATCTCCTTATTCGGTTGACGCGATTACTCCTCAGTATATTCGAATCAAAATTACGATATTTTGAGTAAAAAATAATCTTAGGTACTTATACTTTTTACGCTAAGTCAGTGCCAGTGAAAACTACTTACCTCTATTATATTGCAACATGGCAGTTTTAAAATTGGACCAGTTGAGCATAGATCGTAGAGATCTATTTGTTCCACCCGTGGATGACGTTATTAGTGGTTAGTATGAGTACCTACTTTTAATTTGAGCAGCCAGTCTAGTTAGCTTGGTTGGTAGCGCGTCTGCCTTGTAAGCGGTAAGCCGCGGGTTCGATTCCCGCCTGGGGCGGATTTTATCCTGAACGGATGATGTTCGTTCTCAGAACTGCTGGCTTTCTCCTATCCTGTCTTCCTTCTCTATTCGATTTCGGGACGATAAGACTTTTGCAGTTACCAGTTCTCTCTATCAAAACTTTTTTTTTTAGTGATTTGAGCGGTCATTTTCGTTTCTATCCTTCTTCCCTTCAACTTTTCCAGCTAATTTATTACTTTTGTTTCAGTATTGAACCAAGGACTTGGCAAATACTTCAAAGAGGTGTCCGTCAGTTTCACTGAATGCCCTAATCTGACTTCGCATCCGTTCAATTTAACCAGTGCAGGTTCGTATTTTGCATATTTTTTCCAATACGGGGAAAGAGATTAGGGGTCCATAGATTTAATGTAGGCCGTCCGTAACTTCCAATACAACGCTAATCAGACGGTACACCTCTGTGGCGTATCTACTTCTTCCAGGCCTTCTTGCCTCCCTCAAGGTTTCACTTGGGGGCCCCTGGGACAAAAGTGTATTGACCCCCAATAATGCTCCGAACATAGGCAGGGGCAACCTAAGTAGGGGTCAAAGCAAGGGGTGGGACATACGTCAGTGGTACGTACGATCGATGAAAATAAAGTGTTCAAAATTATCTCCTTCTAGGTCTCAGTGGATCTCCCAGTTTGGTAGAATACGGAGGTGCCTCATTCTTGGAACCAATCGCTAACAAATCCAAAATTTACGACCTCAAAGATTTGGTCAACGTAACGCAGACAAAGCCAACTTTCGCCGTTGGGGCTGGAGCAGGCTCTTGGCGCTTTGCGGGAACAAACTGTGAGGGCGTCTTATATACTTGATTTTGTTTCTAAATACTTACTTGAACTTGCCTTACGTACTTTCCGTGTCCGGACTTGAACATTGATGGTTTTCTTGTCATTAAAAGTCAAATAAAGGAACTTGAGGCAGAAAACCCTAATCCTTTCCACAGTAATATCCAAACAACAGAACAAGGTTTGGTACTTTTATTCAGTTGTGGTAGGAATTTATCTAACATTTTATATGCTTTCAGAGAGGAGACAGACCATGTTGTTCAGTGCAACCACAACAGCAAAAACAGAAACTTTGACCAAACTTGCATTGAAGAAGGAACCTGTATACATTGGAGTTGATGATACAAAAGAGGAAGCAACTGTGGCAGGATTAGAACAAGGTAATGGAATCGTCTGTTTGGAACCCATACAATACAGATAGAATTCTAAATTGAACCTTGATAAAATTGTAGGAACCTTGATATTGATACACAGCTTGCACTCAGCATTACTGAAAAGTCCTGTTACCCTTGCAGACAAATAGAGTGTTCCTGAAGGCATTGGAACCTTGATATTGATACACAGCTTGCACTCAGCATTACTGAAAAGTCCTGTTACCCTTGCAGACAAATAGAGTGTTCCTGAAGGCATCAATGTGATGTGTTCCCTCTTTTGTCTCTATTTAGTCCAAGCTTTGGGAATGTGCAATAGAGTCAATAGAGTTCTCTTTATGCAACTACTTTCTAAGCGTGTGTAGTAATAGAGTTAGTTCTCTTTGGAGCAACTACCTTCTAAGTGTGTGTGTTTTTCTGATATTTTCAGGTTATGTGGTGTGTCCTTCAGAGAAGAGGTTCCTTCTGTTGTTTACATTCCTCAAGAAGAATCATATTGGCGAAATTGTTGCATGGCATGTTCTTTTGTTGCAGGTCATCAAAATCAAAGTACAGACTAGGATTGGCAAAGAGGATTTTGTAACGAGTGTTCGTAATGTTTTGGCAGCTCATTACAAAGATCAGCCCGTAGGTAAGTAAAAAATGCAGTACTTATTGTGAACTCTCAGGTCTCTCGTCTCTTGTAGTACCTACATAGTTGGTTTTTGTTTTTACTTACCTACTCATGACTGATTTATTTATTTCCATTGTTTTTATTTATTTATTTTTTGGCAGGCCTGGGTGGAGTCATATTGATCGAGAACGCTCCGGCCAAACATCATGTGATGCCTGATTTTTCAACAACGCCCCTGGAAACCAAAGACCAACTAAACGTCCGTAGGTAAGTAAAAAATGCAGTACTTATTGTGAACTCTCAGGTCTCTCGTTGAGATAATGGGACTACATGTCCTAATTCGACAGTCTAAATAAAGCACTAATATCTAATCTCGTCTCTTGTAGTAACTACATAGGTAGGTTTTTGTTTTTACTTACCTACTCATGACTGATTTATTTATTTCCATTGTTTTTATTTATTTATTTATTTTTTGGCAGGCCTGGGTGGGGTTATATTGATCGAGAACGCTCCGGCCAAACATCATGTGATGCCTGATTTTTCAACAACGCCCCTGGAAACCAAAGACCAACTAAATGAATGGCTCGTGTTCAAAGATCTGACACCACCCCTGATCTCAGTAGGAACAGTGATCTCGGCAGATGTGGTAAGTTTTGATATCAAGGCGAAATCCTAGTTAGCTCGGAGGGTATAGCTCTCTTTTCTTGTAAGCGTTACCGTTGGGTCGCGGGTCCCCGAACTTTTTATCCTAAACTTTAGAAATAAAAGGTTTGTAGCCAGCGTAATTAGCTTGGAGGGTACCGCTCCTGCCTTGTGATGGTTCCCGTAAGGTTGTTTTCAGGTACTTTCACTTCTATCCTGCCACCTATTATCAAAGGAGAAAACCATTGTCATGAACAATATTAAGTACACCCTGATCTGTGGTTTCTCTCTTCCTGGGATATTATTTCCTCGTTTATAAGAAAACAATATTATGTTTAAATACAACACACCCTTCTATTCTATTATTTTTACATTTTTCTCATTGAAGTAAAACTCATGGACTTACTAAAGTCATCATTTTTCTTCTTTGGCTCCTTCTTCTTAGGCTTATCAACTTTCACCAGTTGAGGGCTAGAATCTTCTTTGATTGAAGAAGCTAAAGATGTTCTGGGCACTGAAACAATAAAATTAAAACAAGTCAGATTAGTGTCTAGGAGGAAACTTGTAGGTACTGAAGATGTAACTTGTAGTTTTCATGACAGTCCCTTTCAGGGCACTCTTCATATCTGAATTTTCCAGTTATAGTTCAAGACCACTTTGTTTTAAATGAAAGAAGATACCTTACATGCACAAGAACTAGTGAATATTATCCATAGATTTTTCATAAATTGATTACCTTTTGTATACTCTTTAGGTGGTGAGATTGCTTTTCTCTTGGAGAACCAGTTCCCTAATGATATAGGACTGGAATCAGAGGAATCATCTTTCAGAATAAAATTCCCTAATTTCTGAGATGGTGTTGATTGTGAGCTTGTACTAGGAGATGCTACATCATCCTTCTTGTCTACAGTGGCTGAGTGAACGGTGACAAATGCCAGTCCATACTGAACACATTTGTTGTATGGCTGTGAACACACTACTTTGATTCGATCCCAGGTTTCATCAGCATGAAGCAAACTTTCTGATTTGAAGAAACGCACACTGTTAATGCCTACACCTTGTTTGGAATCCTGAATGGACATCATGAATACAGCTGGTAACAGCACCTGAAACCAGTAAATTGTGTTGAGCAAAAAAAATATCAAATGGACTTTTTAAATGGCTTGCTAAGAAACTTCAATTCTAATTAAGTAAATTTCAACAAAAAAATTGGGATATGTATTTTAAAGCCACGCAACTTTGTTTGACTCACCTTGTAATCATCAGGGTTACTTGACTTTGCCACAAACACCTCTACAAAGGCTGAAAATTCATAAATGGACTAAGAAACTTCAATTCTAAATAAGTAAATTTCAACAAAAGCCACGCAACTTTGTTTGACTCACCTTGTAATCATCAGGGTTACTTGACTTTGCCACAAACACCTCTACAAAGGCTGAAAATTCATTTCCAATGTCTATTCCATTGATTTGAACTTGGCTGGATAGCTGTAAAATAGCCACTGCTTGCTTCTCACCCATGCTCTTGCATTTCCATTTCTTTGTGGACTCTGGATTCAGCAAGTTATCAGCTTTATGAACCTGAAATAACAGACCATTGATGAGAATGCATGTGCACACAATACTAAGATCTGAAAAAAAAAATAAAAAAAAACTTCTGCTACTACAGAAAATAGTGCATACCTTTTCATCGCGAACTAGTGAGTCTGCAAGAACATAATCAAAATGTTCATCCTGACTTGGCTTTGGTATTGGGGTGTACTTGCTTTGTCCTTCACAGGAACAATACCTGTTTAAGACACAAGTTTTGAACATTAATTTATAGCTGATTGTCATCTAGGTAACTACTGTTTTAGTAAAATTGTCGAATCTGATGCCAAAGTGCCAAAGCTCCTCTAAAGTAGTCCTATGGTCCCTGTATTGGTGTATTCCACCCTATCCTGTTATTTCAAGAAAACTTACAGGATCTTCGCTGCTGTAACTCACAACACGGGCAAACTTGATTGGCGCCATTGAATTCTGAGCTGGGATAAATTAGGGAATCTCCATCAGAACTATCAGAATCAGAATTGAAAAAATCTACAAAAACTTTTTCGCCCTCAACCAGAACCAGTCACTAGAGATGTGTAAAGACTGACTGACTGAATTAAAAGACTTGAATCCCACACAAAGACTGAATGACTTAAACAGTCCCTACTCAAGGATTCCTAAATTGAGATTCTTTGTATACCTTTTGAATTTTGAGGATTTCTTCCAAATTTAGGTTCTTTGTATACCTTCTGGAATTTTGAGGATTTCTTCTAAATTTAGATTCTTTGTATACCTTATGGAATTTTGAGGATTTCTTGTAAATTTAGATTGTTCGCATACCTTCTGGAATCTTGAGTATTTTTTCTAAATTTAGATTCTTGGTATGTATACCTTCTGGAATTTTGAGGATTTGTTCTAATTTTAGATTCTTGGTATACCTTCTTGAATTTTAAGAATTTCTTCTAAATTTAGAGTCTTTGTATACCTTCTGAAATTTTGAGGTTGAGGACTTCTAAATTTAGATTCTTTGTATACCTTCTGGAATTTTGACGTTTTTTTTCTAAATTTAGAGTCTTGGTATACCTTCTTGAATTTTGAGGATTTCTTCTAAATTTAGATTCTTTTGTGTACCTTCTGGAATTTTGAGGATTTCTTCTAAATTTAGAGTCTTAGCATACCTTCTATTCTAAGCAGCACACAGTTTGAAGCACTCAAAGGCAAAGTATGTGAGAATACCCTGAAAGCCATAGCAGACATGGGTTTCACCAAAATGACAGAAATCCAAGCCCGTACCATTCCTCCTCTGCTGGAAGGAAGGGATTTGGTTGGGTCTGCTAAGACAGGATCGGGCAAAACACTGGCGTTCTTGGTTCCTGCTGTTGAATTAATTTACAATTTGAAATTTATGCCAAGAAATGGTAAGTCATGGTAAACATTGACAATTTACTCAACATTAGACTGATTGATCTATTGGGTGTCATCAAAACACATTTTACCTGTTTTTCTTCATACTCAATTGATCCTAAAGGCAAGGTAAACTTAGACCCTTGACAAATGGAGTGTACCTAGTGGCATGTAATGTGTTCAAGTCCACTCAACCCCCAACAGTCATTAAGGTGCAAACTCTTATTTTCTGACAACTATCTGTTTTCCATTGGTATTTCTCCACTTATTAATCTCTTGTATTTCACCACAGGTACTGGTATCATTATCATATCCCCAACCCGAGAGTTATCCATGCAAACATTTGGTGTTCTCAAAGAGCTGATGAAGTATCACCATCACACCTATGGTCTCATTATGGGAGGAGCTAGTAGACAAGCAGAAGCACAGAAGTTGGCAAAGGGTATCAATATCATTGTGGCCACTCCAGGACGATTGTTGGATCATCTTCAGAACACACCTGAGTTTCTGTACAAGAACCTCCAGTGTTTGATTATAGATGAGGCAGACAGAATTCTGGACATTGGGTTCGAAGAGGACATGAAACAAATTGTCAATTTGTTGCCCAGTGAGTGACATACCTTTTGAAACAAGGGAAGGTGGGAAATTTTTTTTTGGATTTTGAAAAAATAATAATAATAATAATAATAATAATAATAATAATAATAATAATAATAATAATAATAATAATAATAATAATAATAATAATAATAATAATAATAATAATAATAATAATAATAATAATAATAATAATAATAATAATAATAATAATAATAATAATAATAATAATAATAATAATAATAATAATAATAATAATAATAATAATAATAATAATAATAATAATAATAATAATAATAATAATAATAATAATAATAATAAAAATGGTTATTTGGACCTGTAGGTGTAATGTGAACAAGATATACTTGATTTTGTTTCTAAATACTTACTTGAACTTGCCTTACGTACTTTCCGTGTCCGGACTTGAACATTGATGGTTTTCTTGTCATTAAAAGTCAAATAAAGGAACTTGAGGCAGAAAACCCTAATCCTTTCCACAGTAATATCCAAACAACAGAACAAGGTTTGGTACTTTTATTCAGTTGTGGTAGGAATTTATCTAACATTTTATATGCTTTCAGAGAGGAGACAGACCATGTTGTTCAGTGCAACCACAACAGCAAAAACAGAAACTTTGACCAAACTTGCATTGAAGAAGGAACCTGTATACATTGGAGTTGATGATACAAAAGAGGAAGCAACTGTGGCAGGATTAGAACAAGGTAATGGAATCGTCTGTTTGGAACCCATACAATACAGATAGAATTCTAAATTGAACCTTGATAAAATTGTAGGAACCTTGATATTGATACACAGCTTGCACTCAGCATTACTGAAAAGTCCTGTTACCCTTGCAGACAAATAGAGTGTTCCTGAAGGCATCAATGTGATGTGTTCCCCCTTTTGTCTCTATTTAGTCCAAGCTTTGGGAATGTGCAATAGAGTCTTAAATAGAGTTCTCTTTATGCAACTACTTTCTAAGCGTGTGTAATAGAGTTCTCTTTGGAGCAACTACGTTCTAAGTGTGTGTTTTTCTGATATTTTCAGGTTATGTGGTGTGTCCTTCAGAGAAGAGGTTCCTTCTGTTGTTTACATTCCTCAAGAAGAATCGTAAGAAGAAGGTTATGGTGTTCTTCAGTTCGTGCATGTCGGTCAAGTTTCATCATGAACTTCTCAACTATATTGATCTGCCTGTCATGTGCATTCATGTGAGTTATTGCTTTATAATCTTTACACTTACATACTTGTAGTTTGTAGTTTACCAAATAAGTGTTTAGGGAATGAAACAAGAAGCTGATTAAAGAAACCCTAATCAGCCTTGTGCGGTTGGTTGATTGATTGAGCTCAAGGGGCCCAGACACCTCCCTCCCCTACCTTCAAGCTTCATTTTTCTCCTGTACTGTAGGCCAGACTTCGAAAATTTGGAGCATGAGAAAAATATGTAATCAAATATGTACTTAAATCTTCATAATACCAGTACTATGATTAGGTACCTATATCTATCCTATTGAATACAGAAATGAAAACACAGGTGATTGAATTTTGAATTTTGATTTATTTCCTATTTACGTCATTTCACATTCTGGCATTTTAAGTTTCTTCTTGAATTTTTACATTTGCAGTTTGAGGGCTCATTTGGAAGCTAGTCTTCATATTGTTTTTTTGGAATTTTGAAGATTTCTTCTAAATTTAGATTCTTTGTATACCTTCTGGAATTTTGAGGATTTCTTCTAAATTTAGATTCTTTGTATGCCTTCTTGAATTTTGAGGATTTCTTCTAAATTTAGATTCTTTGTCTACCTTCTGGAATTTTGAGGTTTTCTTCTAAATTTAGAGTCTTGTTATACCTTCTTGAATTTTGAGGATTTCTTCTAAATTTAGATTCTTTGTATACTTCTGGAATTTTGAGGATTTCTTCTAAATTTAGTCTTGGCATACCTTCTTGAATTTTGAGGATTTTTTCTAAATTTAGATTCTTTGTATACCTTCTTGAATTTTGAGGATTTCTTCTAAATTTAGATTCTTTTGTGTACCTTCTTGAATTTTGAGGAGTTCTTCTAAATTTAGAGTCTTGGCATACCTTCTTGAATTTAGAGGATTTCTTCCTAATTTAGATTCTTGGTTTATTTTCTGAAATTTCGACGATTTCTTCTAAATTTAGATTCTTTGTATACTTTCTGGAGTTTTGAGTATTTTTTCTAAATTTAGATTCTTGGTATGTATACCTTCTGGAATTTTGAGGATTTCTTCTAAATTTAGATTCTTGGTATACCTTCTTGAATTTTGAGAATTTCTTCTAAATTTTCTTTGTATACCTTCTGGAATTTTGAGGATTTCTTCTAAATTTAGAGTCTTTATATACCTTCTGGAATTTTGAAAATTTTCTTCTAAATTTAGAGTCTTCTCTCCCTTTCCACTCACTCTATATTTATCTCTCTCCCTTTCCAGCCCCTCTCATCCTTCCACTATTATGTACCCCTTCCACTATTATGTACCCGTACTCTCACGCCCTTTTAGTAAACCTTTTGCAGTCTTCTGAAAAGTACAAAGATTTAATTAACGAAACTAAGTGAATTAAAATACATCGAAATTTTATCTTATTTGTCATGTACATACCTACTTATGCTCTTGAAATTAATGTATTTCATCTACTACCTACCACCATACCGTGTTTCTTCGAGTCGAGTTTCTTGACTTGGGATTTGATCATTTCCGTTCGGAGAAAATATTTTCTATTATTTCGCCAGCAACGCCACCGCTAACGAACGAAGGTGTGTGTTGGGGTCATTATCATTAGACTATTGAACCTGTGTATTAAGCTTGAACAAATTTCTGACGAACTAAGCGAATTTTAGCCTCCCACCCTGTTGAAAAGCGTACAGGGTGCCTCCACAGATTAATATTTTGAACCAACCTGATCGTAATCTTGCTCGGCTTACCGATGGATAACGACATTAAGGAGCGCGGTAGCGCTCCGCCAAGTCAAGAAAGTTTGACCGCGCTACTAAAGATATTATACGCGACAGGGAAAGTAGCCGTTTTCAGGTAGTTGTAGAGGGACAACTACAAATGACGGAAGAAAACAGATTGCGTGTGTGTGTTGGGGCATGAAAGTAGACACCTACCGATTGGCTCTTTGAATTGTATCGACAAAGCGCGCGTTATTAGTCACTAATGTCGGTGGAGATGCAATTTTAATGATTTAATTTAGAGTCTTGGAATTTTGAGGATTTCTTCTAAATTTAGAGTCTTTGTATACCTTCTGGAATTTTGAGGATTTCTTCTAAATATAGATTCTTTCGTGTACCTTCTTGAATTTTGAGGATTTCTTCTAAATTCAGATTCTTTGTATACTTTCTTGAATTGTGAGGACTTCTAAATTTAGATTCTTGGTATACCTTCTTGAATTTTGAGAATTTCTTCTAAATTTTGAGTCTTAGTATACCTTCTGGAATTTTGAGGATTTCTTCTAAATTTAGAGTCTTGGCAAACCTTCTTGAATTTTGAGGATTTCTTCTAAATTTAGATTCTTTGTATACCTTCTTGAATTTTGAGATTTTTGAGGATTTCTTCTAAATTTAGATTCTTTGTATACTTTCTGGAGTTTTGAGAATTTCTTCTAAATTTAGAGTCTTGGTTCTTGGTTTACCTTCTGGAATTTTGAAGATTTCTTCTAAATTTAGAGTCTTGGCATACCTTCTGTAATTTTGAGGATTTCTTGTTAATTTAGATTTTTTGCATACCTTGTAGAGTTTTAAGGCTTCTTTTGAAATTTAGATTTTTCCTCGAGTGTATCATACCTTCTGAAATTTTGATAATTTCGTTTAAATTTTTGATTTTGGATCGAGGTTCATTTATACTTTCTCGATTTTGGATGATTCCTTGTAGAATTTTGAAGGTTTGTCCTTTTTAGAATTTGTAGTTCTTCCTGAATTTTGAAGAATCATACTTTCTTGAATTTGGAGGATTCTTTTTAGATTTTCAATGTCTTATATCTTATAGAATTGTAGATTTGTTTCTAATTTGGAGTGAGCAGATGACTTATTGTAGTGGTATCGGCATATCGGAGGATGTGTGTTGCTATTTTGGAGATTTTGAGTGTGTATTTTTTTCTACTACTTTAGGTATTGAAATTTTTTGTGAGTTTAAATTGTGATGTTGACTGAATTTATTTTTATGACAAAGATAAATGCATAAAAATAGGTGATTGTCTACTGGCCACTGTTTAAACGTACAGGTCCGTATTTGGGGGGGGGGGGGGGGGGCCCCCTCGAGCAGTTGGAGATTCATGAGATGTGTGATTAGTGTGACTCATGGTTCTGCAGGCTGTGGACCAGCAGACGCCTTTATTGGCCCATGTCCAGTGGGTGACGTTCAAAGGCGTTTTCCACTAAATGTAAACTGTGGTCTACACCTACACACCCTATGATTTGTCTGTACTTATCTACTTGGTCTCACAACCTTTTTCTTTTGACTGATTGTACGTGTGTACGGCCACTTAGCGTAGTCTGTCGTTTTTCCTTACTCGCCCTTTTTCCCTACCAAAGTCCTTTTTAATTTTTTAATTAAATCAAGGGATTCATGAACGTCTCGGCTGTGAGTCAGTGATGTCAGTGTACGTATCAACCTATCAACTCGAGAAAATTACCCGGCGTAACTACTAGTCACCAAACTGTGACTCAGAAACTATAATTATTTATTTGAATAATAAATTAAAAAAAAAAAAAGATTTAAGAAAAATGTGGGTTGTTTTCCTATTTTTTCCCCTTCGACCAAGCAAAAAAGATTTTTCACAAAACAATGAACAGTTTTGTTCAAGATGTTGGAATTTCAGTGAAATTTTTAATTTGAAGATGAGAAAATTATAACTTTACTCGCATTCCAACACAACACACAGACCATCCTGTATGTACGGTTGTTCCAACCCATAAGCGTGGTGCTTTAGAGAAGACAACCATATGCAGTCTATTTATATCCTAACTGCTGGGCTGCCCTTATTGGGAGCTTTCCTACACCCAACCAGTGAAGTCACCTGGCAATTTAGCCTGTGCAGGCGTCTGCTTAGCTCTACAAGCTGGAGCCCACCCTTTTCGGCGATGGAAAACTGGCATGAAGTACTTTGTGTGTTCAATTCGTGATTGCCATGTAATGGTTATTGCTGGATTATGCATGTTTTCTCTGAGGTTCATGTATCATTTGTTACCTGTGCATGTGTTTATCTTGTAGTTGGAGATTCATGAGATGTGTGATTAGTGTGACTCATGGTTCTGCAGGCTGTGGACCAGCAGACGCCTTTATTGGCCCATGTCCAGTGGGTGACGTTCAAAGGCGTTTTCCACTAAATGTAAACTGTGGTCTACACCTACACACCCTATGATTTGTCTGTACTTATCTACTTGGTCTCACAACCTTTTTCTTTTGACTGATTGTACGTGTGTACGGGTTCATAATGATTATCTGATGTGATTTGCAGGGTAAGCAGAAGCAGATGAAACGGACCACCACATTTTTCCAGTTCTGCAATGCAGAGACCGGTATTCTTCTGTGTACAGATGTAGCTGCTAGAGGTTTGGATATCCCCGCTGTCGACTGGATTGTACAGTATGACCCTCCGGATGATCCTAAGGTGAGATAGATAGGGGAATGGAAGGAAGGATCAGAAAGAAAAGGAAGTAATGAGGGAGGAAAGAAAAGATTATGGTTTTAAAGCTAGAAAGTTACTAAAGACCCAATATAGGCCAATGTCATTGCAACCTGATTAGGTCCATAAGGTTTAAAATAGAGCCGTTTTTTTTTTTTTTATAATCAAAGTACCTTGACTATACTATCAGTGTAGGACGGAATAGTCCATAAGCTCCTGAATGATTCTTGCCAAATAATCAGAAGGAAATTATCATTAAATAATTTCTTTTTTTCCAGGTATTTCCCAAGTTTCTAAAATTTGAATGTCTGCAGTACTGAGACACCATTACTGATTCCGTAGTCTGTTGATTTTCTTCTTAGCAGACCTAAACCACGCAAATCCAAATGGGTTACGGGTTCGATAATTGAAAATATTTCCTCCCTAGCGAAGTACGGGGTAAACATAAACAACCAATTAATCCCATTGCTTTCCCTTTCATATGACAGGAATACATTCACAGAGTGGGCAGAACAGCTCGCGGTGAAGGTAGCAGTGGTCATGCGTTGCTAATATTGAGACCTGAGGAGTTGGGATTCCTGCGTTATCTCAAACAGGCCAAGATCCCTCTCAATGAGTTTGAATTCTCGTGGAGTAAAATATCCGATATTCAGCTGCAGGTAAGTTTAAGCTCATGTTTCTTTGGGTTGTGATTACACACAAGCTAGGCTTGAAAAATAAAAAAAAGAAAATTACGAAAAAAAAAAAATAATAATAAAAAAAAATATCCAGGTATCTTTCCTTTTTTATCTATATTTTTACAAGCCTACGCCGACCCTATTTAAGTAAGAAAAAGCTAGAAAGAAGAAGATAAGCCTAGCCTAGCCTTTTGTGTAACCACCTCCTGAAGTATGAACAGTGTGCTTGTACTTTTCCGTTGCCATTTGTTTTGTACAGTTAGAATTTGGTTAAGTATCTAGGCGGTTTCTGAGCTCTTCCGGAAATCACGTCACACGTGTTACCTAAGAGCTCGTTCACACTACGTACTATCAGTTTTTTTTTTTTTTTCTGGACCGTTTTTTTTTTTCTGAGACTCCTTCTATCAAATTATACAATTCTTATTCATTCACATATCAATGCGTGCAGTTTTTATTTCATAATAGTTGGCCACCAATCCGTGAGATAGATACGGAAGGTAAGTAACTAACGTGCAGTTTTTATTTCATAATAGTTGGCGACGAGGATAAACGTACATGACGAGTGCAAATGTCATTTTCTTATCTATGAAGTGAATATCGCAGTTTTTCACCTATCGAATCGACCATGGATCCAGGTCAACTCCAGCAACTTCTAGCAACCCTACAGCAGCAGACATCGCAGCAAACTACATTGCTATCGACACTGCTCAGCGAGATCAAACAATTTAACCTAATGAGGTGATATTAAATTTTAACCTAGGAGCTGGGTTGTACCCAATCTTCTGCAGATGGTCTCTACCTACCTTTTTACCTAGCATGTCTGATTTATAGTGTCGCTTAACTGTCCTATTACCCATACCATTCATTTTGCCCATAATTGCCACCTTTATTAGACTATTAGCTAAGAGAATGTCCACCCACTGTACGTAGAACTGTCCAGAACCTCAAGACTTAATGGTCAGAAGACTCTGTTGGTCTTAATGCACAGAAAAAAACTACTTCTCAGAAGAAACTAGAAAACTCAGAATTAAATTTTTAACACTTGAACTTGGTAGGGCTTTGGAATGCTCGTAACCACCTAACCCAAGAGGATCGCTGTTATTATTTGGCTATCTAATAATAAAGAGTTCTCAAATTAGTCTGTTTGTCTGTTGAACCTAAAAGTAAACCCTGTCACGAGCCACAGGTCCATGACGGTCCCCAGGTTGATCAGTCCTGCACCAATGATCACATTGTCACATTGGGTGTTGAGGACCCATAGCTGTATGGGTTATGGGCGGGTGGAACATTTGTATCTTCGTACTTCATTTACTTAAATGGCGCATATCCAAAAACATTATGCTACGAAGACATCGGTAAAGGAAATCTTATTTTTTAAAAGTTGTTGTTTTTTTTTCAGGTGTAGATTAAATTTTATTTTCATTTATTCATTTAATTGGTTTTTAAGTCCTCCATACTTCCTGTGCTAAGAACTATTTATGGAAGTTGAGTCTAAGGGTACGGGCACTAGCCGTTTTTTATTCTTTATGGAAATATTTAGCTTTATCTACGGTTTCTCCTGTTCTAAAGGCCTCCCCCCAGTCCCCGACAAGGCATACTCCTACCACTTTAAAGAAAAGTACGGAATTCAGTTGCAAAGTGAAACAAAAACAAAGTTAGTTGCAAACGAAACTTCAGACATTTTATTAACACATCCTATGAAACCATAGCATATAGGCTATACAGGTATATGTGTCAGGGTTTTATCTTCAGGAAATTCACAAATCTTTCTCGTGTTCCCCAGCTGGAGAAACTGATTTCCAAGAATTACTTCCTGAAAAACTTCAGACGTTTTATTAACACATCCTATGAAACCATAGCATATAGGCTATACAGGTACATGTGTCAGGGTTTTATCTTCAGGAAATTCACAAATCTTTCTCGTGTTCCCCAGCTGGAGAAACTGATTTCCAAGAATTACTTCCTGAACATGTCCGGCAAGGAAGCGTTCAAAGCGTACGTGCGTGCTTATGACTCGCATCATTTGAAGCAGATATTCGACATTGACACCATGGACCTGGGCAAGGATTCAAAGCATACGTGCGTGCTTATGACTCGCATCATTTGAAGCAGATATTCGACATTGACACCATGGACCTGGGCAAGGTAGCCCTCAGCTTTGGATTTACAGTGCCACCCGCTGTGGACTTGAGTATCCTTTATTATTATCAGCAGATTTTTTTTGTCTTTAATATTAACATTTTCGTACGTACCATTTTGCTAAAATTTGACGTCGGAATAACTATTATTATGGTTAAGCAGTAGGCAAGGTTTTTAAAGATTTTTCTTTTGCAAAGTACGAAATTTTTGAGGAGTGTTCACACATAGTCGACCGGCCATCGATCGATGTCGACTGAACTGTGTCTTTAATATTAACATTTTCGTACGTACCATTTTGCTAAATTTTGACGTCGGAATAACTATTATAATGGTTAAGCTGTAGGCAAGGTTTTTCCTCTGTAATATTATGTCTTCCCCACCTGCCTCGGTGGTGTAGTAGTCAAGACAAGACGCGCCTGATAAACAGGAGGGCGTAAGTTCGATCCCAGCTGAGGCATGGAATTCTATCCTCATCTATTTGAGAATTTTACCACTCAATAAGGGATCTCTAAAGGTTAGGTGGTAGAGAACGCCTCCGGCGTTAACCTCGCCTAGTCGTTACCTTCCACTCGAGAATCTATTATTATTTTCGTACGTACCATTTCGTTAAATTTTGACGTCAGAATAACCATTATTATGGTTAAGCAGTAGGCAAGGTGTTTAAAGATTTTTCTTTTGCAAAGTACGAAATTTTTGAGGAGTGTTCACACATAGTCGACCGGCCATCGATCGATGTCGACTGAACTGTCCACACTGCCTCGAAAAAACGGATTAACCTCGTCGATTGACTATGTTTGGACACACCTTAAAATTGTAGTCTCAAACGCACGCCTATGTATAATTTCCTTAACCTCAGCCCGTGTTCAGAAATCAGCAGCAATCCGAAACGTCCCAAGCGACGGCACGGTGGGGGAGGCTTGGGTTTCTACGATCAGATGAATGAAGAGGAGAAGCCCAAGAAGGTCAAGTACTTCCAGCCCAAGCCGCCTAAGAAGAAGAAAAAGCTGCACTGAGATATTTGAGAAGTGAAAATACACGATATTGATGTTCTTACGGATTTTGAGAAAGGTAAGTGCATTTTGTACTTATGGTTCTTGTGATTCTGTAAAAAGGTTTGAAAATTTTGAGATACTGTTCTCCCTTTTACTCTTCTCCTTCTTTCTTGCTCTCGCTTTCTCTCTCTCTCTCTCTCTCTTTCTCTCTCTTTTTCTCTCTCTCCCTCCTCCCTCCCTCTTTGTCTCTTTCCTCTCCTCTCTCTCTCTCCTCTCCTCTCTCTCTCTCCTCTCCTCTCCTCTCTTTCTTTATATTTCTCTCTCCCTTTCCACTCACTCTCTCTCTTTATTTTTTCTCTCCCTTCCACTTTTATGTACCAGTACTCTCACGCCCTTTTCCTTTTAAGCATACAATTTAGATCAGTCTTCTGAAAAGTACAAAAAAAATAAATACGTTAAGTCCTCCATACTTCCTGTGCTAAGAACTATTTAACGACACAGTGTGTGTATTCTTATTTTTACTTTTTTTTTCTGCTTATCTAATCTGTTTAGATATTGGAATATAGGTATAGGTATCCTACGATTACTTGCTTGTTTATGAGTTTGGAAGGATGTGCCATATGGGGGCGGACTTAATCTACACCGCTGATTAGCTTCTCCGATGTTCGAAATGGTTCTCGCTCTAGTCTTACATCTTGGGGGTTCGATCCCCGCAGTAGTTTGCCTTATGTGTTTTGGTAATGAGTAATTTTAATTATGATAATCACATTGATTGATCTCAGGTGCCATAAGCTTTGTACAAAACAATACAATCGCAAACACTTGTGACAAATCTCGTTCCTCGATTAATACGTTATAACTTGAAATCCACTAGGCAAACCTATCCACCACGGAGGTTGGTGGATAACTAGTAGAAACTTTAACGCCATTTACTTGATTTAACCTTATATGGAAATGAAAGGAGTGAGAGGATTTCATAGTTCCTAAAGATGTGTCCACACATAGTCGAGTGGAAGACAATCACTAGGCAAGGTTAACGCCGGAGGCGTTCTCTACCAATTTCTGTGGTCAATTTCTCAAATTGTTCTCTACCAATTTCTGTGGTCAATTTCTCAAATTGATAAGATTGAATTGTCATACCTATGCTGGGATCGAACCGGCGTCCTCCTGTTTATCAGACGAACGCTTTGACCATTTTGTACACCACAGCAGATTTGTACAAACAATGTGTACCTTCAAATTAAAAATACACGGTGCAAGTTTGTAAGTTGTAAGCGTGATGAACCTCGCACCAGGTTTTATTACCCCGCTCACGTTACCAGCGCGAGTAATAAATCTAGAACATGGTTTAAGTGCCTGGCAAATTAGCACTCATCCTTCCCCCTATAAGGTCATTATGGAAAAACAATAGGCACACACAAGTTTTGCTGATAATTTACAATAGGCTCGGCCACATGAGAACAATCATCTGTCAATCAGCACAGAACGCCAGGAATTCATCATTAGGAGCAGTACGAGTGAATGTTTCCTTGTTTCAAATGAATATCGAGTGGTTCGATAGTAAAGTTGTGTTTCGTCTCAGGGGAGATTTTTAATTTCTTAAATTTCTCATCGTCCCGAAATCAAAGAAAGAAGGAAGACGGGATAGAAGAAAGCGAGCCATTCTGAGAACGAACATTACCCTTCAGGATAAAGCCGCCCCGGGTGGAAATCGAACCCGCGACCTAGCGCTTATAAGGCAGACGCGCTACCAGATTTTGGATTTCGAAAGCGATTGGTTTGAGAATTTTGAGATTCTAGTAATCAAAATGACGGCCAGCCTGGTTCGCTTGGAGGGTAGCGCATTTAACACACCTGCCTTGTAAGTGCTAGGGATTCCTAAAGTTCCTAAACAGATAAGGTACGTTCTCGGAACGACTGGCTTTCTCCTATCCTCCTCTCTTTTTGATTTCGGAACGATAAGACTTCTGTTGTTAGAGCTCTCATCATCAAACCTCTTTTTTATCTGCAAAAATGGTATTTTCCTTTTCCTTGGCTTCCTTCACTAGCCTTAGAAAATCACCGAGCCTGGTAATGCATACCTCATCAATACCAATATTACAAATGGGTAAATTGCCCATTAAAAACGTTCGACGCAGCTTTTATAATTGCCTAGAATACAACACAATGATGAGTTGTGAAAATATTTGAGTAAACTATGACGAGTACCATTAAAAATCTATTAAAACGGACTAATTTCCCGTTGAAAAGTCAAAGGCTAAGAGCATAATTATGCGTGTGAATAGGATGAAGCGTTTGAATTCCTTTGGAGCAGCTTCCATGCCTAAAATCCTACCCAAAAGTATTTCTAATTTTTATTGTTTCCTTATATTCATATTTTTTTTTTTATTTAATTTAATTATGCACTGCGTCATAGCATCATCATAGTTTTCAACGTTAGGACGGTACGGTGCTGAGTGTTATTATTTATTTATATTTTCTTTTAGGTAAACCGAGAAAAAGAGAGTTCAAAAACATAGAATATTGAGAAAATTATTTAATTTAATTAAGCATTAGTGATAGCATACGTATACAAGTACACACAGAGAGACACCTCTTGTGACCTCTGTGATGTCAGAGGAAATTGATTTGACATGCCAGGTAATGCAATAATAATTATGACACATTTCATTCGCGTCCTATATCCTAAGGAACAATAAAATACACACGGCTATGCTCTATTCAATTTGTAGAGCCATCCTCCTTAGCCCAGTGCCCAGTGTGAAACTAGTGGCGGTTAACATATTTCCTTTGAATTTTTATATATTTTTTTAAGTGAAAGACTATGTCTGGCTGGGGGACTTTAAACAGGGAGGATACCACCCTGAAATTTCCTTTGCTTAAAAAAAAATAATAATAAGATAAAGCAAACGTTGAGCGCGAAGGGCATCCACTCGTAAAAAAATTGTAGCCAAAATCAAATGTTAGCCCAAAGCAATCACCCTAGGGCTGATCGAGAAGCTGACGAAAAACGCCGATTCACATTCTGAACACGTGAAAAGGCGAAGAAGAAGAAGAAGAAGAAGAAGAAGAGGGATACATAAAAGACTTCATTTAACCTTTTTTCTCTCAGAATTTGGCAATTGATATGGTAACCCTTATCATATATCTGCAGCGCGGCTGTGGAACTCTCTTCATAGGGACATCAGAGACTCACCAAGTATAGGTTCATTCAAGACTGCCCTTGTGGGGTACCTGAAGGAAAACCCTATCTGATCTATTTCTATCTACACAATCCTACACACACTCACACACATATACATATACACATTACACAATTACATACACACTAGTGGTTGAATGGAAGAGCTCCTTTGGGAGAACCCTGCCACTATAAATAAAGCCTTAAAAAAGAAAAAAAATTGAGGAATTTGTCAACCTTAGTGTGGACTTGGCAAAGTCTCATCTTACAACACTTGCACCCCCTGGTGCTTCCCCACGATACGTGACTGGTTATCTCACAAGGTAGTATAGCGTACAGGTATAAGGAGATGTGTGGCGGGTTAATCGGCGGAAATGAGAGGGTGTGGTGTGCTATTGCCTCCGCTCCCATACTTTACGCAATCTTAACCCGTTCACCTATAAGTACGAACAAGGCGTAGGTACTGCTCCGCTCGTATGTAGGTAGAAAATGAGCCACTTGTATTGTGTGTTGTTCGAATATTCTAGCAGATTTGCCTATCCAAAAATAATAATATGTCAATGACGGCTGTTCAAAATTTCCAACCCACCTATCCTTAGGAACAATGTTTGTTTGTTCCCGGATAGATGGCCAGTGTGTACTGTTCTTATATGAACGTAAAAATAAAGGGCATACGTAATATTAAAAAGAAGAAAACAAACTTATCAACAACAACATGATTAT
Source organism: Diaphorina citri (assembly GCF_000475195.1). Taxonomy (NCBI): domain Eukaryota; kingdom Metazoa; phylum Arthropoda; class Insecta; order Hemiptera; family Psyllidae; genus Diaphorina; species Diaphorina citri. Next base: position 50,821 of record NW_007377454.1, read on the forward strand.
TACCTTTTTGAGACCTCGCCTCGGCCAGCCTATTTACCTTTTAAGTGCTAGATCGCTTGTTTGATTCCCGGCCGATGCGAACTTTATCCAATTCAAACAGATAACGTTTGTGCAAAATGGTACGATTCTTGTGTTTTCCACTCTCCTTTAGAGTGATCAAACTTATGCTCATTGAAACGGCTCATTTCACTACGCATGTAGCCTTACTACTCTCACTGCAATAAGTTCGAATGGTGAAAACTCGACTTGATAATGAAAGTTGAAGAATTAAACGCTGAATTAACCTTTTAATTGGTATAAACAAGTGTCAACAAGGGAGACTGGCATTTGCATACCTCCAAGGTACAAAGCAATAGTGTGTGAAGGAACGATTAGAATTAGTTACAGCATGCTCATTGGACTTGACAAGAAAGGAAGTACTTGGTGCTCCTACAGAATACATGACACCCAAGCTTTGAGCTTTGAAAATTTATTCGATAAGGACCGGCCTTACCAAACGTTCATGCTTTGTTCTCTTCCCCGTGTAGCTCTGATTGGTAAGACCAGACCTAAGAAGATCACACTACATTGTTGTTTTTTAAGCTTAATTTCCTTTAAGGATGAACTATTCTTTTGACTGGTATCAATTAATTCCAAAGAGATTTAATCCCGCTACCGATTATACCTCAGTGGTGTAGTGACAAATGCTGAGGGCTTCGGATCTGAAGTTCGGTGGTTCAAAACCAAGTTCAGTCGTAAAATTTATCAAGTTCTATTAGTCGCAAACGGAAAACGAACTTTTCACGACTGATACACCACAAGGAATAAAATTTATTTATCCTACTGGGATAGGACTGAAAATTTCTTATGTGAACATCTAGTTATATTATTTCCCCTATGTCCACGTCCCTGGACATCTCCGTACCACACAAGTACACGTCACTCAGTCAGGTATCACGTAGTCACATTTTTCTCAATGAATCTAGAGAGATTGTGTGACCGAATTTATGAATGAAACTTGACTGGAGCGCGTAGGATGGCTTCAGTCATCTAGTACCCGGTACACCTTGTGACCAGACCCACACGTAACCTTTCCAACTATGTGGAACCATATTGTCAAGACATTGATAACTATCAACTGGACCGGAGATATGTATCTGGATCTGGACCCAGAATACACACTTGACAGAAAAGTTTACTTTCGTACTTTGGAGATTAGGAGTCCTAGAAGGAGATTCCTTAAGATTTAAAGTCCTAGTAGGTACTTATTGTTTGATTACAAATTTTCATCAGTAAATGGTTTCTTTAAATTAACATGTATTTTTCTTCCTTAATATCTTTTTCTATCTCCCTTTTGTCATACCATTCGTAGATTCGTATAAGCTTAACCCATTTTTTGAGGCTGTTGCCCCTACACCTAAGCCTCAGAGTGGGCTTTTTTGTGTATGGAGTTAAGCTGAAAGACACCATAGTATCATGCATCATGACAAATTGATATGTCCTTGTCTCTTCGATGACAATTTCGGGACACCAGTTTATTAGTTTGGGATTGTGTCTGAGAATTCATTTGTTGAATTTCGCGATCTTGCAATAAAAAGCCAAAAATCTCGTCGAAATTTTATTTGAGGAAAAATCAGTACCAAATATCCTGAGAACCAGCGACCAATTGGTTTTACCTTTCTGACTCACTCGCAGATTTAGCTTTGGCCACGTGAAAGTTAACAATATCACCGAGTTGTGATTCCGAGTAGACCAGAATCAACAGATTCACTCATGTTGTCATGAAATATATTGAGTAGGTTGTTTATGATGTTGCACAATCCCGCCATTGTAACATAATATGTTCGCATGGTAGCCGCTGTAACTTCTGAAGCGGTGGCTTTGTTTATCCCAAGTCCACTATTAGTCATGAAGAACAATGCAGAATGTTCGCATGGTAGCCGCTGTAACTTCTGAAGCGGTGGCTTTGTTTATCCCAAGTCCACTATTAGTCATGAAGAACAATGCAGAACGTAACTTGGGAGGAGTAGGCGTTTTTGTTTCAATTAGGGAACTTTGCGGCGGAGGACTGTGTATTGGGGTGCCTTCGTACCTTGTGTTGGTTTTAAATAGGAGTGAGATAGGATTTTAATTAATTAACATTGGTAGGTACATATTCGTATACATTTGAGAGATTTGGACTGTGTATTGGGGTGCCTTGGTACCTTGTGTTGGTTTTAAATAGGAGTGAGATAGGATTTTAATTAATTAACATTGGTAGGTACATATTCGTATACATTTGAGAGATTGCAATCATTTTGGTTCCATTTCGCCCCTTGATAATGTATGGTTGACATTTTCTATAGAACACCTTGGCCTTGGTTCGAATCCTGCCATCTGTCGTTCTGTATCGCGGAAAAGTACTTGTCTTTCCTGAATGGTAGGCGGTTTTCCAGTATACCAAGTCCTACAATGTTGAATACTTGCATAAAGGCGACTTGACAAATGACAACGATCCTGCCCTTACACGGACATACCTACGTGGTGTAGTGACAAATGCTGAGGGCTTCGGATCTGAAGTTCGGTGGTTCAAATCCAAGTTCAGTCGTAAAATTTATCAAGTTCTATTAGTCGCAAACGGAAAACGAACTTTTCACGACTGATACACCATAAGGAATAAAATTTATTTATCCTACTGGGATAGGACTGAAAATTTCTTATGGAAACATCTAGTTATATTATTTCCCCTATGTCCACGTCCCTGGACATCTCCGTACCACACAAGTACACGTCACACGTCACTCAGTCAGGTAGTCACATAAAAACGAACTTTTGACGACTGATACACCACAAGGAATAAAATTTATTTATCCTACTGGGATAGGACTGAAAATTTCTTATGTAAACATCTGGTTATATTATTTCCCCTATGTCCACGTCCCTGGACATCTCCGTACCACACAAGTACACGTCACACGTCACTCAGTCAGGTAGTCACATTTACACGGACAAAACTACTTAATCCCGACTCTGAATCAATGCTAAAAGGAACTCGGGTAATCATAATGTTTGAACGCGGGCAGGCGTAGGTTCGAATCCCACTCGAATGACATAATAGTTTCAAATTTGAAATTATTGCATGCTCGTGTGGGATGGCTCATAATGGAAATGATTTTTACCTACATGGTTCTACCTTAATTTTAAACATATTAAAGTACCCAGCGTTCTGACAAAATAATATTGCATAAAAATTTATGAACTTGCTTTTTTTTTCGTGACTGGGTTTTGACTGGATAAGTGATATTGGTTGTAGGAGCTGGTAATGTGATGTTTGATTTTCAAATAAAAGGCTTTGCAAATGACAACTTATGGCGATATCATATGAATATTTATGGATTCCAATGATTTTTAATGTCCATAATTTCGCGTAAAAGCTTTCCTCTGTATTCATTTTATAAAGAAAGGTTAAGTAGGTATAAGTAGCTAACCACCCAATAGGGTCAGTTGCCAATATTCGTATTGTTATTATTTTCAAGTTTTCACAAGTCTTCCCAGGTTTTGGTGTTTGGTCTAAGAAATGAGAGGTGTTTGGTAATGTGATTTTCGATTGATGTTATCATTGTAAAAGTGACAAAATAATATTGCATAAAAATTTATGAACTTGCTTTTTTTTTTCGTGACTGGGTTTTGATTGGATAAGTGATATTGGTTGTAGGAGATGGTAATGTGATGTTTGATTTTCAAATAAAAGGCTTTGCGAATGACAACTTATGGCGATATTATATGAATATTTATGGATTCCAATGATTTTTAATGTCCATAATTCGCGTAAAAGCTTTCTTCTGTATCCATTTTGTAAAAAGTAGAAGTAGCTAACCAGCCAACAGGGTCAGTTGCTAATATTCGTATTGTTATTATTTTTAAGTTTTTACAAGTCTCATTTCTTCTATTAGTTTTCGGTGTTTGGTTTAAGGAATGAAAAGTGTTTGGTAATATGATTTTCGATTGATTTTATTATATACATATTTGTAACGCATATCCTGATCTCGTTGTTTACACGTTTAAGATCAGTTACATACTTCGTTCTTTTCCTTTTATTTCCAATAGCCACCGTTCAGCTTCGTTGCCCTACACATAACCCTAACTGATAGTTAGTTTTGAGACTAATTCTCAGTTAGTTCGTTTTGAGGCTAATATTTTCAGTTGACAAGGATCTCGATTAATTATCCTCTCTTGTAGCTTTTTAACACCGGCTCTCTCCACTGCAACTAATTTCTGGTGAATCTCTTGTTTATGAGCTGCCGCCATAGTTCCAGTAGCGAGGTTTAAAATTCATTTTCGAACGCTTCATTAGTCCCCCTCCACCCACATAGAGTGTGAAGTGTCAGGTTGAAATATCCACAGACCTATGCTGCTGGTGTTCAGCAGTCTAACTTTGACCCCTATCCTGACCTTGTGAGATCCAAGGTCGTTCACTGGGGGGTCTATCTGGTCCCATTTTGCCTGGGCTACTCAAGAGTGCCCGGTGTCAGCAGTTTTTTTAAAAAATTAAACTTAAAAAGTCTACATACCTTTATTAATAAAACATTTGTGCATAAAAAAAGAAACATCTCCAGAAAACAACATCACATTAGGGAACCCCTGCTCCATCTTCCAAGTTTAAACTTCTGGCCTTGTACCGGCTCCCTCGCAGCCTCAGGGAGCCCATTGTCTGAAGTTAGTAGGGTATTTTTTTTTTTTTTTTTTTTTTTGCATTTCCCCTCGGGCTTCATTTTCCCTCCTTTAGTGGGGCAGACTTCGAAAATTTTGGGCATCCACCCCTCCCTTGGATACGTTAACACCGGGGCCCGCTTGAGCTTTGAACGGCCCTGGTGAGCTCATAAAGTTTGAGCGGCCACCAATCAAGCCACCCCATTAATATTAATAGAAGCTCTTCTCCAGCTTCTGCATTACATTACCGGGACAACAGGTTGAGATCAGAAGTTGAGGTGAAGCAGAATACAGGAGTCATCTATGATGATGAGCCTGGTGAATAAATTCATTATGATTCAGGATTGGTTGGTCCTTATCCTCAGAACCTGGTCTGCTCTCTTCCTATTTCGCTAGGTTTTCTTTTTTTTTTCGAAGAAGTTTGATAGAGGGAATTGTAACTACCCAGGTCGTATCGTTCCAAAATCGAAGAGAAAAGAAAGACAGGATAGATAGGAGCCGTTCCAAGAACGAACATTATCCCAATTCCTAAAGCCTAGACCATATATTTATCAGTTATTTCAACAATTTCGAACTCCGCGAAAGGATATGAGTGTTTAGACTTTAGGTTTAAGGTAATAGTCATTTGAGTCATTACCATTTTTAGCTGTTTAGTCATTCAACTCTACTATACATAGTAAATTTGGTTTTACCATAAGTGCCCAGTTGCTCCTACTCAAATTTGGTCTGAGTCAAAGATGAGTCACTTCCCCTTATTTTGTCACCTTCCCTTTTTTGTAGGTAGGTTTATGTGCTGTGTACTTAAAAGCATTGGCATATGCCTCATCCCCGCAGCCCCCGGGTATTTAGGGGCCCCTAAATGTAGTATAGGTAAAACGCTTAGGAATGGGCTGTTATTCCTCTTTAGGGTATATAATATTTGACGTCTTGAAATTTTCAGTTTGATTTTTACTATCTTATCTTTGGTTGGGTGGAAGATCTTACTGTGTGAGAATCCTGCCATAAATCCTTGTGAAGCCCAGACAGGTGCTTCAACCACTAAATCCAGTTTCATAGATGGTTGAGAAAATCACCGATACACGTTTTCCTTTTGACATGTTTCAACTCTACCAACTGTGACAGGGGTCCGTCCCTGGTGTCGCTCCTTCTCGAAGAAGTTTGATAGAGGGAACTGTAACTACCCAGGTCGTATCGTTCCGAAATCGAAGAGAGAAGAAAGACAGGATAGATAGGAGCCGTTCCAAGAACGAACATTATGCCAATTCCTAAAGCCTAGACCATCTATTTGTCAGTTCGCATTTCATCAATTTCGACTTATGAGAGGTGAAAATGAAAACTCATTTCTAAAATCTAAATTTTGCATTGTTATTAAGATGGTGTTTGGCTGTTGGGATTTCCAGAAATGAACTCCGCGAAAGGATATGAGTGTTTAGACTTTAGGTTTAAGGTAATAGTCTTTTAAGTCATTACCATTTTTAGCTGTTTAGTCATTCAACTCTACTATGCATAGTAAATTTGGTTTTACCATAAGTGCCCAGTTGCTCCTACTCAAATTTGGTCTGAGTCAAAGATGAGTCACTTCCTCCCCTTATTTTGTCACCTTCCCTTTTTTGTAGGTAGGTTTATGTTCTGTGTACTTAAAAGCATTGGCATATGCCTCATCCCCGCAGCCCCCGGGTATTTAGGGGCCCCTAAATGTAGTATAGGTAACCTCATCCCCGCAGCCCCGGGTATTTAGGGGCCCCTAAATGTAGTATAGGTAAAACGCTTAGGAATGGGCTGTTATTCCTTTTTAGGGTAATATTTGACGTCTTGAAATTTTCAGTTTGATTTTTACTATCTTATCTTTGATTGGGTTGGGTGGAAGATCTTACTGTGTGAGGAGAATCCTGCCATAAATCCCTGTGAAGCCCAGACAGGTGCTTCAACCACTAAATCCAGTTTCATCGATGGCTGAGAAAATCACCGATACACGTTTTCCTTTTGACATGTTTCAACTCTACCAACTGTGACAGGGGTCCGTCCCTGGTGTCGCTCCTTCTGTATCCAATATCAGCACACTGATGAATAAAATAGTAATAAGAAGAAATTTCATTCATAAAGTTATTGGAGGACACTTGGCACTACTGTTGATCACAGGGTGGCCACAAGTTTCCTCATTGTCTGACATCTTCACGGACTTTTCTGTCACCGGTCTGACTAAGGTCGTTGGATGCATTAAGAATTTACGCATATTGAATAGTGAAAGCTCAGGTTGTAGGATAAAATAAGATTGCCGAAGACATCTTACACCGGAGCACTTTTGATTTTTCATTAGCTGTTTTTCATCAGCTTTAATCTGATAATTCATTCATAAAGTTATTGGAGGACACTTGGCACTACTGTTGATCACAGGGTGGCCACAAGTTTCCTCATTGTCTGACACCTTCACGGACTTTTCTGTCACCGGTCTGACTAAGGTCGTTAGATGCATTAAGAATTTACGCATATTGAATAGTGAAAGCTCAGGTTATAGGATAAAATAAGATTGCCGAAGACATCTTACACCGGAGCACTTTTGATTTTTCATTAGCTGTTTTTCATCAGCTTTAATCTGATAAAGGTACGATTTTTTTTTAACAATCACGGAATTCTGTAACCAAGCCCAACCTAATCGCCGCCATCAATTAACTTTCGGATCTAGCCATCCGCCGCGCCGAGAGTTTCATGTGGTTAATGTAAACCAAATGGAGAAGCTTGAGATTGATTCATATGCTTTCACAAAAAGACTATTCTACACCTGAGGGCAAGCGCCCTTGATGGGTTAATGGTTGAGGTGATTCTTCTTACAACCTCAGTTGATAATCATGGATTTTGAACTCGCGGACCACCCTATAGCATAAGGATCCGATTCATGGTAATGAATGGCAGGTCGAGGACATTAAGGATTCTCAATCATGCTCGTAAACTTCCAGCGCAGGATTTCGCAGAGGACGTGACCCGGCCATTTATCTCGGTGAAGATCTTCGCGAATATCTTTTAAGTAGAAAGTGAACATTTGGGCAGCAAAGGTGCTCCTTGTTGAGGCTATTCAATTCAATTCTTGGGATTTTATTCGATTCTGTGTGGAATACTGTGGAATGCTATGTCTGACTTTAATCTATCTTATCTATTACCTTCATGGAAATCGCTAACAGGTGTTTCTACGGGAGAACTTTGTGACTTTGGTGAAGATCTCGCGAATAAGTTTTAAGTAGAAAGTGAACATTTGGGAAGGTGCTCCTTGTTGAGAAGGCAGGAGGCTATTCAAGTCAGTTCCTAGGATATTATTCAATTCCTGCGAAATGCGATGTCTGAGATTATCTTTGTAAACAGGTGTTGCTATGGGAAAATTTGTGACTTTGGTGAAGATCTCGCGAAATAGTATAGCATTTAAGTAGAAATTGAACGTTTTATCTCCTCCCCTTCCTCCTTCTAAATTTATCTTTGGTCTATCTTCTCTATTTATCTCCTATTCCTTATTAATCTTACGGGTGTCACATGTATTTCGTTTCCATTTTTCATCTTTATAAATGTCACATTCGTATCTGTTCAACTCGGTAGAGCTCTCAAGCGTTAAACAGCGTAACTTTGTGTCTTTCCCTTCTGTTTTACGCCCACAACACGTGGAATATCAACGTTTGCCACGTGGAAACATGGATGTTCCCAATGAAAAATAATTAGATCGAGATATATGTAGGAGTTCTATTTATTTTATTATTATTGTTTTTTTTTTTTTTTTTTTAGAGTGCGTAAACAACAGATAGTTTTACCGACCTATGTATCAGTTCTATTAATACACTTTAGTGTTAATTGTTTGTCCATTAGATAAACCTATCGTCCCTCATATATTGGGTCATAAATAAGTCCTCTCTCTTTATGGGTCCCCAGAAATTCGAAGAGAAGTAAACAACAGATGTGATGGGCTGAGAGGTAGATACGTGAAGGGGACTCTGGAAATAAAATAAGACGTGACATTTCACGGGTATTATCGAAAGCAAATAGATTTTTTTTTTCCTGTCACATTCTTCTTCCCCTTTTCATTGGGTGCCATAGAAAATTTTGAGGTTGGGTGGAAGAGCTCCTTCAGGAGAACCCTGCCACTAGAAGGAAAGCCAGAAAAAAATTGTTGGTAGAAGGCAAGTTTCCACATTTTTTCCTTCTTCTGGGCCTTAGGACTGATTTTCTCCTACTCGTAGTTCTTTTTTTTCCCTAGACTGATTGAGCTGGTAAACTGTAAATGAATTCAACCAAAATAAAGGTTGTTCCTACCGAGTCATAATTTCATAAAATATTTTTTTAATTTTTTACCTTTGGCCGAAGAGCCAAAAGTATGCCCCTCTTTATGAGCTCTTGTTTTCAGACTGACTTTGTGAGTTTTGTGCTTACGACTGTAAATTTTAGTTGTATTTCTAAATTGATATAAGGACGGTGTGGGTACCAAAAAAATTCCGAGAAGAGCGGGAACTGTGCTTCGTTTTTTGACACCATGATGTGACACATATCTTCTGCGAAAGTAACTTCTTTCTTAGAAAAAAAAAAATAAAGATGCCTTCATTGAGTTCGAATAAAATAAACTGAAAGTAAGGTGTACCTAACAGAAAATTTATAGTAAAATAGATATGTTCATATGTATGTCAACTTTCACAAGTAAAACAAATGCAGTAATTGATCTCTTGTGAAAATATTTACTATCTATTAGTATTATTTCTCTGTGCACGGGCCCAAATGTCAGCCCAATTGACCCCAACATTCCGCCTCACATTGGCTCTATCCAAAATCCAAGAACCTATCCTTAGATCTTCCGATATTTTTAGAAATTAACGAAATCCTCTAAGATTTTGTTTCAGTTCAAAGAAAACCTTTGAAGCATCTTATCAGTCTTCTCCCATCTGACCCATTCTCGAGTGCATTCTTATTAAATGTGCATGCTGCATACCACATAAAAAACTGCATACAAATATTTATGAAAGTCTCTTAATGTCTCTATACTACAAGATAGATCAAGAGATGTCATAAAAATTGTAAATACATCGTTATGTTCGAGGTACACTCATTTGTAGATACAAAGTTACTGGGTGTAGGCGTAAAAGTCGACCCGGACATTTTCACTTCCGTTACCACTTACAGTGTCCATTACCACACATGAGTTGTGTTCTCGTTTAAAATGACTAATTCAGTTGTGATGAAAACCTTGATCCGTATAATAAATGGAAAAATATCTGCATAAAGGAGGAACACAAATTTTATCAGGTTTGATTATTATTATTATTATTATTATTATTATTATTATTATTATTATTATTATTATTATCTGCATAAAGGAGGAACACAAATTTTATCAGGGTTGTTTATTATTATTTATTTTTATTTTTTTGAAAGGCCTGATCCCACTTGTCGTGAGTTTCATCCGATTTTTTTCCTTTCTGAAGAAGTGGAAACGGGCCTTTACATGTGACCAAAAACTACGGACATGGCAGACAAGAAGACAAGTGAAAAGAGTATGAGTATTGTTAGTTGGTCATTTGTTTCATTCTAGAAAAAAATACCATGCCAATTTAAGTATTTATGGCAAATTCATCGCCCTTAATTTCTAGAAACCCTTCTGCTTCCCAATTTTCAATGATCTGGTCTCCCCTGTATTTCACTTGTGTACGCATATTTATTATTTAACCTCCATACCATTTTTTACATGAAATCTGTCAGTCCTGGATTTAAATAAGAATGTCTCTCTTTTGCATTGTCAATATGCTTGGCATTTAAAATATTATATGAATTCATTTGTAAGCAATAGATAGGTATTCCGTTGATATTTATATTCTGTTATGTTTTGACGTGAGTTCGTCAGAAATACCTCTGTCTGTCGAGCAAGAGTTTCATTTCTGATAATCTGATGATCTCTTCCTACCTCTGTAGACCCAGCTCATCATCAAATCTTAAGTCTTCCCAGAAAAGGATCGACTGTGAATAAAGCCTCTCCACCATGTTCTATCTCTGACTTTTCTTCGTTTATTACAGTTGTAGACCCAGTTTTCGGTGCAAATCGAAGCAGGGTTTAGAATGTGTCAATTTTGTTTATCCTATTCCGAATTTCCTAAATCCCAATCAATATAAAATCTCCATTGTATTTCGTTCTCAAATAGTGGAAAGAATACTTCAAAAAGCTCATCTCTATTGAAGACATCACGCAGGCGCCTCTTTATAGTGCAAATCGTTCTCAAATATTGTACACTGATTGAACTAATGACGAGTTGACGAGTTGCGGTTGTTTATATTATGCCCAAGGTTTGAATCAGAAGAAGCAAACCAGAACCAATACTCACCCAGATCATAGTGCCTAAACATAATGAATTTGTATTCCCGATGCTGGTGCTAAGTGACCTTGGTTGATATGCATGAGATGAATCGTTGAAGTATTTACTATCCTAAACACAAAGGTTTTATTCTCGGAACGGCTGGCTTTCTCCTATCCTGCCCTCCTTCTCTCTTCGATATTGGGACGATAAGACTTACATTTTTACAGTTCCCTCTCTCAAAAATCTAAAAAAAGGCATGTTTTTCATTATGTGTCCACTAGCCGGGTCCCCAGTTTGGCCTTGCCTTGTGCACAAACTGACAAGGCGTAGGATGATCTCGCTCAAAGGCTACTACCATTTATTTGAGAATAATTCACCCGGCTCAGAGCTCGGGAGATCTGAATTGCCTTAATAGCATGTAATAACCTCATTCGAAAATTTTGGGCATCCACCCCTCCCTTGGATACGTTAACACCGGGGCCCGCTTGAGCTTTGAACGGCCCTGGTGAGCTCATAAAGTTTGAGCGGCCACCAATCAAGCCACCCCATTAATATTAATAGAAGCTCTTCTCCAGCTTCTGCATTACATTACCGGGACAACAGGTTGAGATCAGAAGTTGAGGTGAAGCAGAATACAGGAGTCATCTATGATGATGAGCCTGGTGAATAAATTCATTATGATTCAGGATTGGTTGGTCCTTATCCTCAGAACCTGGTCTGCTCTCTTCCTATTTCGCTAGGTTTTCTTTTTTTTTGGCCGGGTCCCCAGTTTGGCCTTGCCTTGTGCACAAACTGACAAGGCGTAGGATGATCTCGCTGAAAGGCTACTACCATTTATTTGAGAATAATTCACCCGGCTCAGAGCTCGGGAGATCTGAATTGCCTTAATAGCATGTAATAACCTCATTGTTCTTGCAGCTGTCTTCACGCAGATAACTCATTCGCTCTTTGAGCTTGGTGGCGGTCTGTGTTTTGATCCATAATAAGCCAACACTTTATTGGGTACACTGGCTTGCATTGGCCTACACAAGGTGATATATCAGTTTTGTTTGTTTAAAAAAACCATGTAGCGCTTGAAGGGTTTAGCCTGATGGCCTCTAATTGAATATGTTGCAAGATTTCAATATTCTTATGACTTTGTGCAAGTCCATCTTGGGAATATTTCGGTTTGGAAACAATGGACATGTTGAAAACTAAAATGATGCTTTTCTTGTTTGCAGTGAATTTCGTAGACATCACGATAGCCTAATAATAAAATTGACAACACACAATGTTGAATATTGAGAAAACTAAAGTCTTTTTCAGGGATCAGGATACTCTTCACAAATTGATTTTCTAATGGAATATTTTTTCGTATATCCGGGACTTACAGGGACTCTGATTCTGTTGAAGATTAGCATAGGATCATCTCATATGTTAGGAAGCAATCCTGACTCATGACTCCATTGATTCATCCACCTACACCTTGTTATCTGGCATCGTTTTATCATTCCTACCTACTTCTTGTGGCTATAGCTTGTCGGTTCTCCCAGCTCGTGTTGAATTTTTTATGTCTTCATTTGGTTTGGTTTTTTTATTCGAATTTTGAAATCCGATAAGTCTTCTATCTGTTGAAATGTTCTGATAACTTTTTTTTACTATTTGCTGGGAAAGAACTTTTACTGTTTACTGGAGAAGAACTTTTATTACTTTTTAATAAGATGAAAGGATACAGATCAGTCTTGCATATCTTGGACTTGAGAGGCCTAGCAAAGTTCCTCAAGTACCAGGGAATTGTATTAGATAAAAGATGAGAATATCTTACGTTCTATAGGCATTCATGTCGCCCCCGCAGGTTGATAGATCAATAGAATCATTGTTTAATTGTTATTTTTTGATGACTTTGTGCAAGTCCATCTTGGGAATATTTCGGTTTGGAAACAATGGACATGTTGAAAACTAAAATGAGGCTTTTCTTGTTTGCAGTGAATTTCGTAGACATCACGATAGCCTAATAATAAAATTGACAACACACAATGTTGAATATTGAGAAAACTTGATACCTCAACCAGAGTACTTACTCCTGGCTCCTGGGAATCAAGTATCGAAAGTGTTTGTACAGCATACGGTGGATTTTCACTCTTTTACCATCATGCTTCATAAAAAAAACATGCTACTGAGCCGTATAGAGAGAGGAGAAGAAAAAACTGGTGCAATTCTTGTGTTCTCATTGAAAACAACAAAAAGAATGGTAATATTTCGGTAGGTGGAAATTGGTAGTTGGGGCTTGCGAGCTCGAAGCCCACACATACAAGGCTGCAGGCAGGGACACCCACAGTAGCGTATATTTTACCATATACCATTGAGCGAGAAGCTTCCAGGTCGGAATAATTGCTTTGTAGAGAATTTCATTAATCATGCGGTTCGGAAATTGACTCGTTTCTTGTCTCCCGGGCTTGCAAAACTTTGAGCTTGACTATCTGATGAGATTTATGCATGTTTAATGTTTTTTATTGGTCCAGCGTTCATGCTGAGGACGTTATATGGCTCCTGTATGACTTGAGTGCCGGTTACTGCCTTTCCTTAGGCTGTGATTTATTGAAGTTTGGTCAGGGGAAAGTTCCTAACTTGGGAAAAGGAAGCTCCGTAGAAGCTTCCCTTTCCCACTTTGTGTTGATTTTTTGAATGAGATCCCTCCTCCTTGGAAATTTTCCTAGAATTGGTCATTTTTGTTTCGTGGCTGTCTCTAAAGCTCATATATTATCTATTACTTGAATTGTACATTTGCAATATGATATACGTACCCTATGTATAGCTCATCAATCTCATCATGAACAAATACCCCACCTAATCATGCTTAGTTGATCACGCAAATCAACCAATGAAAAGATAATTATGTTGTTAACAATTCGACTGTGGGTAAACAAAACAATTCATGGGTACCTAACCGATATTGTTTCGATCACTACATAGACGAGACGTAACAATTTTTAGTGCTATTTCAGAAGACTGATTCGATGATATTTTTAGTGTTTTTAGGGTACTTATTAACACAGAGACCGATATTGTTTCGATCACTACTTAGACGAGACGTAACAATTTTTAGTGCTATTTCAGAAGACTGATTCGATGATATTTTTAGTGTTTTTAGGGTACTTATTAACACAGAGAGAGGGGGACTTGGATCTTAGGCCTTTGATTAGCCTAATTGGTATGTGTATAAATAATAAGATGGGCTTAATTTATTTATTTGTCAGTGATAAATATGTAGATGATTTCAAAGAAATCCAAAGCTCTAACCACGTGTGAGGAAGCTATGGGTCGAACCTTGGCAAACTTAATTATCAGAGAGGGGGACTTGGATCTTAGGTCCTTGATTAGCCTAATTGGTATGTGTATAAATAATAAGATGGGCTTTATTTATTTATTTATTTATTTATTTGTCACTGATAAATATGTAGATGATTTCAAAGAAATCCAAAGCTCTAACCACGTGTGAGGAAGCTATGGGTCGAACCTTGGCAAACTTAATTATGCTATCCATCAAGTTTGATAGTTCCTTTGTTCTTATGGCTCCTGATGTGTACCTCTCCCTGGTTCTGGGTGATTTATTGATGATGACTTGATGAGTGTAAACTGTTTTTCCTTCGATATCCTCCCACAGTGCTCGAGTACAAATTGGACATAATTGGACATTCGGCGACCATATTGACTTATTCTTTGTTTTTATTGGATATATCCTTAACGTCTAAACTAATTTAACGCCTTACTGACAACTGACCGAATATAGTCAATACTGGGATTATTAATTTATTGATACGCCGAAGAATATTCTTTTTATGGTTGTTTCACACGCATAGTGGAGTTCTATTGCAAACACGTGAATAGTTCCTATGTTCCTAATAGTTGATTTTACGCAGTATGTAAAGCCATTAGCGATTCTATCATGACTTTGAAAATGGAAGGGAAATTTTAATTTATTGTTATATTAAGCACGAATGTTAGTCACAAATGTCCTTCCTCTATTACTACTCGGTAGTCGGTGCTAAATTTTGTGACTTGACTCGGACTCTAAACGGCCTAACACCGACCTCCAGATCTGAAGTCCACCGCACTAAAACTGTACTACTGGGGTTGGTTATGGAAATCCGTAAGCATGAAATTTAGGGCAACATTTTAGACCTACCCTCGACAGCTTGATAACAAACAGGGTCAAGACCTACTGAATTCATATCCAAAAGGTCATGAGTTAGATCCCAACCCAGCCATGGAAAATCCTTGTTTACTGTTTACATAATATGGCCACGTAATAATAGAACGCTAAAGTGGTAGAAAATGCCTTAGGTGCCTCAGGCGTTAACCTCGTCTTGTATTTACCTTTCCTCTTTGTTTTTATTGGATATATCCTTAACGTCCAAACTAATTTAACGCCTTACTGACCGATTATAGTCAATACTGGGATTATTAATTTATTGATACGCCGAAGAATATTCGTTTTATGGTTGTTTCACACGCATAGTGGAGTTCTATTGCAAACACGTGAATAGTTCCTATGTTCCTAATAGTTGATTTTACGCAGTATGTTACCTTTCACCTTTCACCCAAGAGTTAACATTGTTGTTATACATTTTATTGTGTTTTTTTACCACCTAATTCTTGGCCGTTTTGTATAACTCAAAGTCCTGATTATCCATTTTCCTTCTTTCTTTGTACTGATTACCCATTTTATTTGTACAAATTTTACCTTTCACCCAAGAGTTAACATTGTTGTTATACATTTTATTGTGTTTTTTTACCACCCAATTCTTGGCCGTTTTGTATAACTCAAAGTCCTGATTATCCATTTTCCTTCTTTCTTTGTACTGATTACCCATTTTATTTGTACAAATCAAAGTCCTCTCTATCCATTTTGTTTGTTTGTACAAATCAAAATACTGATTTTCCTGTTTGTTCTCTTTCTGTTCCAGATCATCAAGTCATTTTCGGTACTCGGGAACATTATCCGTCACATGTTAATCCTCAATCTGGAACACTTATTTTGACACACCACATATCACGTCCTGATGAAAACTAATCAGTGTAGCTGCTAGAACTTCAACTCAAATGTCAAGATGGAGTCCCAAGTGTCACCTAGTAGAACGAGCGACATTTCTGAATTGTGTAAACATTCACGGTTTCTACTGATGGCTGCGAGGAGCCATTTTTATTTTGATATGAAATTTAAGAGAAATAAATAAACTAAAAAAAACCAATCTGGAACACATTTTTTGACACACCACATATCACGTCCTGATGAAAACTAATCAATGTAGCTGCTAGAACTTACACTCAAATGTCAAGATGGAGTCCCAAGTGTCACCTAGTGGAACGAGCGACATTTCTGAATTGTGTAAACATTCACGGTTTCTACTGATGGCTGTGAGGAGCCATTTTTATTTTGATATGAAATTTAAGAGAAATAAATAAACTAAAAAAAAAAGTACTGAAAAGAAAACAACGAAAACAAATTTCAATTATCTAAATCTCCACTTCGTTAGAAAAAACATTGGAAATATTTATTACGAATGGATTTAGGGGAGCTTATGTCGGGTTATTGGTCTCGTATAAAAATGTAATCTGTTAATATGAGAGCCGATGCTATGTTTCGTGAGCATTTGTGGCTAATGATAATCTTATGCATAAATACGATTAAGTATACCTACCAGTATGTAGGTACGTTTTGTTCTTATTGTTTTTTTTTTTTTTTTTTTTTTTTAAACCACTTTTCCCTCTAACTTTTTTTCCCCCCTTTCTCGGTTTTTTTTTTTTTTTTTTTTTTCAATCCAATCTTCCCTGAATGCTTCTTACCCACTTCTGCAGGGTTTGAATCAGTGCTGGGGAAAAAAATAATGATTTTATAAATACAAATGTAATTGTATTCATACTTGTGCTTACGATTATAATCTTAATCATAATCACATCTTCAGAGTAGGTATGTGATTATAATCATAATCATTTATATATTTTTTTTTTTTTTTTTTTTTTTTTTCCCCCCCCCGGTTTTTAAGAAGTTTTTTTTTTTTTTTTAATTTATATTTTTTTTTTTTTTTTTTTTTTTTTTGCCCATCACTGGTTTGAATGACGTATTTATTGTTACTTAATATGATAATTTTATGATTTTGATTAGAAAATGACATTTTATTCTTCTCATCCAGATTTTTTGAAAGTTTACTATTATTTTATTGTTGCGAGTTAATTATGTTCTTTTTTATCCAGTATCTAGTTTAATTTAATTATATCATTTGTCATAAGTCATAAGGACAGTTACACATCGAGTAAGTAGGTCCACTTCGTCTTGAAGTACATAATGCGAAAGCGGTTCCAAGGTACAATCTTTTACAAAAAAAAATCCTACTTCGTCTGTATAACATCGATTTTGAGATACATACATTGTTCTTTCCAAGGGACATTCCAATCTGAAGCTATGTCATAAGCACATAGTTCACCAAGGTAGATCGGAAACACATACAAGATCCGTATATCTCACCTTCGCATCTAAATTGTTTCATGGCTTGTCAAGGAATAAGATGAATGGGATTCTTCCCAATCCTCCACAAGTCTCATTTTAAATCCACACTTCCTGCGCGACCGACAGCTCAGCCAAATATTCTGACACCTACAGACACCAGAGAGAAGATTTTAAAAGATATAGATTTATATATTATCTTTTTTTTTTTTTTTTTTTTTTTTTACAGATGAGATGTTGAAGAGGTTTCGATTAACATTGTAGATGGTTATCGATAGTTAAAGCCATGTGGGCTAGATGTAAGCGATTAATATTTTGAATAATTAAAATATTTCGATAGAGGTGTTGGAATGAGAATATTGGTGTGTTTTCGAATTAATATGATTATTTTAATACCAATTTACATAAGATTAACACAAGTGTGCCCTTTTTTTACGGAAGAAAGTTTTGTAGTGGAAAACCGTCATGGTGGAAAATGCTCTGCCACTACTAACTTTTCTTTTATCAATGCCACTACCCTTCCCCTACCTTAAATTTGCCTTTACTTTTTGCACAGTTCACAATGCTACGAGTATTTGCACATCTGTGTAATTGACAATTTTGATTTTTTTTTTTTTTTTTCGTGTATTTTTGAGTAAGTATAAAACTCCCGATATGTTTGCCTTTCAAATTTTCGTACTGAACTGGATCGGACCTATTCAAACAAACAGGGCAGCCTATTCTTTGGCTCTCACCTAGATTTTGGACTATCATAAATTAATCATGCCAAATAGACAGCTATAGATTTCAAGTGAAGTTCATGGGTTGGATTGGATAATCGCATGTCCATAAGTGAATTAAATAATATCTGCCTACATAATTATATCCACTGTGAAGCTGTATAATTATGTAGTTGTCTTTTCCTCCATTCATTCTAAACCACAAATATGTATTTCACCAAAATCCGTCAATCCTTTTTCTCGTGAAACGAAGACCAAAACAGTTTTTTCAAGATTACATTTGGGTTCCTTATACGTACCTTAGCTAAGGAGTAAGCAAAAATTTACCTTAAATAATTCACAATTCTAAGCAATGTTTAGATAGGTACAAAGTTTTTTTTTCTAATTTAATTTAGATTTGTTATATTATGTTGTCTGTAAAAATGAAATTTATGTAGATCTTTAAATGAAAGGGAACATAAAGACAACTTTATCGTCAATTTATTCAATATGGCCCAAATTGAACGTGACTTTTTTATAGCTACCAACTATCAATCCAGAATCAGCATATTAGATTGTCTGTAGGTTGGTAGATAGTGGAACAGTTCCTCCCACTAAATCAAATATGAAAGCATTTTTGGTAGGAAAAGTAAAAAACAATAATTTCACCTTCAGTTGAGAAATGTGTAGGACTCCTTTCCTGAACGACCGGATATAAAAGTTTACGTAAATATTTTGATACTAAAAAACTCGAAAAATGTGTCTTTAATAAATTGAATTTGTTTACGAGGAACCATATGGGATGAGTGAAATGACTTAAAATATTTAGAGTAATAATTTACAGATGACAGAAGTTGAGGAACGTTGTGCGTGGTTGGAATCTGGACGGGTGACTTTCTGGGACAACACATGTTGCTGGCTTTTTCGAGATGTACTGAGCCTCAAAGATAATAGAGCTGGTTGAAATCCTAGCTAAAAAGACGAGACCACGTGAAGTCCTGAGTCCTCAGCGATTAAAAGGCCCCTCTCACATGAGAGAAAAAAAAATACTGTCAAATATTTGATTACTCACCTATACATTACCCTCCAGCTTTGCTAGATGATCATTTATTTGCATAAAGGTCTGAAGTCTGAAGATTGAATCAATAAAAGTTGACTTATACGTATAAGATTATACCGTGCATATGATTATGTAGGAGTAGTATGGCCAACTTAATGACCGAAAGTCTGGAAAATAAATTTGAATTCTGAAATTAAAAAAGATTATGAATATTTAGCATTAACTAAATCGGCCCACATAATTTTGAATTTATGATGCTCGTAAAAAGGTATATTGGAATTATTCCTGGTCATTTTAGTGTATTATTGATCTAAACAAAATTAATCGTCCTAGGATGTCCTAGCTATCAGTATCTAACGAGTTAAGTAGGTAGAGTTAAAATAGCATCCTAAATTGTTGTTTAATTGTTATTTTTTGTAAATATCCTCAACCAATAAAGTGTTCAATAATAATACCCCATCGTTATAATATGGCAGTGCCAGTTTCTTTTGTATAGACAGCAAGCCAGCGGATGCCTTAGTGCTCATTGTTTGTTGATTTCATTAAGTCTCTCCTTAATGAATTGCTACGGACCGTGGGCGTTTTTGATATAATTTAATTATTGATTGTTCATTTAATTGACGCTCACACCCCACACTCGGATAATTTGATTGTCTCCTCTCAGAATGAAGTATTTGCCAAGTCGCTTGCGGGGAGATTGGTCTGGTTTTTTGATTTGTCTGAAGGATCTCTGAATTTGAAATGTCAAAACTTTGTGATTTATAACTTCTTTTTGACTATGCGAGATCATAGTCATAAAGTTCTAGGCACGCATGACCTGACGTAATGTTGTCCCACACACGGTCCAGAAAATCGTAGGCATCGCATTGTTTGGAATTTCGAGAACGTTTTTGTTGAGAGTGCCATGGGAATTCTGATTTTGTGTGGAGGTATTTCCTCTTGGGGCTCCCACTCGTGTCCTAACCCTAGATATTGTCAAAAATATTTTTGTTTGTTACTTCCAAGTTTATCGACCTGCCCTAAAACATGGTGTGGAGAAGAATAGCCAAAAATCCGAAGTAGGTATCGGCATTTTGTATTTTTCGACAAAAGGGTTCCAAGTATTTTTTACAGTTCTTGGACGAATAAAGCTTGAGAATTTCATTTTCAGCGCAAAACATTTGATTTTACCCCTCTTCATAACCCTAATACTAAACTTATTGGTCGATTTTACGAGTACGTACTCCTTTCCATTGTATCATGAATATGAGCATTGTGAATATTACTGTAGGGGATAAAACCTAACCTATCTTCACAACAAAACTTCCTAAAACATGTTCCCAACCTGGAAATTTTTATTTCATTAACATTTATCAGTAATCTGGAACTTGGCGTTTGACGAACTACCCCGTCTAGAGAGATCATTGAATTTCCTGAAGGCTCTTGGCTTGTCGTAAATTTGTCTACAGTCACGACATTGAGGGGGATGCAGTGCTAATTTTCCTGGCGCCTAACTACCCCCACACTTTGGTCCTTGTTGATTCATCCAGGATGTTTCCACTAATTACTACCAGCTTGATGAGGAGTCGTCGATCTGTGTTTGTCACGTGATCGTCAGTGACGGAGTTGTTTCCCTAAAGCCCGGGGTAATAAATAACCTGCCTCGGTGGTGTAGTGGTCAAGGCACTCGCCTGGTAAACAGGAGGGCGTGGGTTCAAACCCAGCCGAGGTATGGAATTTTATCCTCAATACAAAACTGAGAATTTGACCACAGTAATAGTAGTAGCCTACTGCTGGATTAAAGGGACTAGGTATGTGAGCAATACAGCAGTATTAATAAGCAATAATGTGATAATCAAAAGGTGTATTTTTTTTTTAGTCCATCGAATACGATGGATCCGTATTCGATTTCTTTGAAAGTTGCATTGATTTCATTAATATAAGACCAAGGTTGGATTTCACCAACATTTTTTCAGCCCTTAGAAGGCCTGTTAAGTTCCATTTTATTTGTATAGGCTTAACAGGCTGTTAGGAGCTAAAAAGTAAGTTGGTGGTTGGTGAAACCCACAGCAAATAATTTCTGCCATTACCAAACACCATAAAGAAAAAATTATACCGAGTAGGTTCATAAATTAAGTAGGTATGCCACTCAGTGGGCATTAGAACTACGTTTAATCTCATATCATATTACATCGGACAGTCACATTTTTTTTTTTTTTTTTTTTTTTTTTTTTTTTTATATCCTAAATTGTCGGGTGATTACTGGGCCCAAGTATGAAAATGAAAACCACACTAAAACAAATCATGTAAAGATTATTTTCAAGTCCTCTAGCCTCTAGCGTCTCTGGTATTAAGATCAAGTCCTAACAAGACTTTTGATCTTTTCAACCCTACATCCTACTAGCATTTTAAACAAGATGCCGGGTGATTACTGGGCCCAAGTTTGAAAACGAAAACCACACTAAAACAAATCATGTAAAGATTATTTTCAAGTCCTCTAGCGTCTCTGGTATTAAGATCAAGTCCTAACAAGACTTTTGATCTTTTCAACCCTACATCCTACTAGCATTTTAAACAAGATGTAAAGTTCGCATTGAATCATATTCCATTTCGATAGATACCTATCTATTAATCCGACCGAGCGTCTTCAAAAGAGTTCAAAGGTTCCTGAGAAGCATCCATTGATACATTGGCTCTGGAAATCTTATGACCTCTGAGAATTGAATAAATAATCATGATATGACAAGGAGAGTTGAGCATTGGCTGGCGTCTTGAGTTATGTTAGCATCAGATCACCTCGCGCGAACTTGCTGTTCAGTTCAAATTACATCCTATTTATCTTCGAGTTAAAACACATTAATACTAGACAGCAAGTATTCATTACAAAATTTATGAAGTGACCTAAGAGCGATACTGTTACAGGTTCCAGATATCAGGTTGAGCAAAAATCAGTTCTCTTTGAGATCCAGATCAAAATCACAGCCATGTTCTGATTCTGATCAGATTTTCAGATCGCCACAAATCACAAGACAGGATTCAAAGAGATAAGAATTAAGAGTGATCCATTGACAAACTACATGTTATAATATCGAACAGAATTCTCAATAATGTACATCAAAGGTACCTACTTGCTTACAGCTTACCACTATGTTCCTTTCATTAAAAGAAGCATGTTACTACTTAACTCTTAATCTTTATATCTCGATTTGTTTATACTTGATAAGATTCTCTCTAGCTTCTGCTGACTAATAAATTTATGCTTTCGAAAGTACACGGATTTCCAATTCTACTCGCCCCCATTTGAAAAAAAAAGCTCACCTAAAGTTGTCAAGATAAGATGAGATTGATGCAATAGGTAGAAATAATCGTACGGGCTACGTAGTTGCCCGTAATTTTAATTAAACTAGGTACTTTGCCAGCCTAGTTAGCTTGGTTGGTGGCGCGTGCGCTAGGCCGCGGGTTCGATTCCCGCCCGGGGTGGATTTTATCCTGATGGGATAATGTTCGTTCTCGGAACGGCTGGCTTTCCTGCTATCCTGTCTTCCTTCTCTCTTCGATTTCGGGACGATAAGACCCTAGCTGTTACAGTTCCCTCTGTCAAACCTCCTGAAAAAATAAAAAAACTAGGTACTTTATGTGTTGAACCCATTAAGTCCAAAAATCTAAAAGTGTAGCCAGGTAATGTAGGTACCTATACTATTGACTTTATTTTGCGAGGATACTGGATAATTATGTATTTTTTTAGTAGAACTCGAGCAAGAAGTAGGTACTTGTGTCTGTAGAAAGACACATTTGAAAAAAGAAAAGTAAAAGTTTATCCCTGAACAAATAAAAATATTCACCCACATACCTATCTTAATGTGAATAATCTTGTAAAAATACCCATTAGGTAGGTATACAAATTTACAAAATTTGGTTATTTTAACACATCCACTAGTCACGTCTCTCTCTCTCTCTCTCTCATCTTGTATGAGAACTTGTTGATATTTTTGGCTCACCTTTAGTGTTATGGAATTACCTGGGTCCTCCCGTACCTACTGACTGTACCTAAACAAGTAAACAACTCAATTCTCACCTCTAAACCTGCTATAGGAAATTTGGTTATTTTGGCACATCCACTAATTAAAGAACCTATGTTTACAAAACCAAGCAGATTGCAGCATCACATAAAAACCAGGCGTTAATAACATTGAATCGAATACGGCGGATATTCAGATTATTCATATTCAGGATTATTTCCTACCCTATTCAGCGGTGAACGTTAAATGCACCAGTTCCTCAATGAATCACTGAAGTTAGATAACGTTGCGCGTGGTTGATATCTGGATGGGTGACCAAGGCAATCGTGTATGCCTGGCTTTTCCCGGCCCCACTCAAGCTGGGTGAAGTTAATATGAGGAGGCGGATAGCTTGTTGGTTGTCTCTGAATTGAGGGTAAAAACCCCCTGCCTTGGAAAATTCCAACGTTAAAGCCCTATCAAACAAGTAATGATGTAAAATTGAATAAAAGCTAGGAAAATAGAATTACCTAAGGGAAGAGGGAGAGAGGTAATACATACCTACCTATTTTTAGTGGATGTGTCCAAAGTACCATAGTCTGAATTTACTAGAAAATTTCTATATTTGTATTTTACCTACATATGTATATGATTGGATGCCTCGTTTTGTTTTGTTTTCATGTCGTGAGAGAATTTTCCGGCCACTTAATTTATTGTTGGAGCCCTATTATCCTATTAAAAATCCAGATGTATACCAAATATGTAAATCATATACCTATGCAGGTAAGTAGGTAGGTGTAGTGTAGGTACATACAATACAGATCTGTTAGGTAAATACGTAGATAATATTGTTGGGTATGATAGATAAAATTGATATGTTTGATAACTGTTACTTTTACTTTCCTTATTTTTAGTTGAAATAATTACCTTGAAAAGACGGTAAATGAGTTACTAATTTACTTATAACTACTTACCATCATGATCATAGACATTTTCATCTGCTTAACCTTAAGAAAAATTTAATAAGTAATAAAAAATGTAATAAGTCTACTACCAAGGATTTAGTCCACAGTTGAGTTTAAACCTAGCTAGTTCATCTTGAATCATTTGTTAATAAAATTTTATTCCTCCTATCCTTGAAAGTGTAGGTAGGGTGCCCATCAAAATGAAGCAACAGAGCCCTGCCTACAAAAATTTATCAAGCTAAAACTGATCTGCTCAAAAATATGTAAATAACAAAGGAAGAACAATAATAATTAATATTGGCGTCAGAATATTTTAAATTTTAACAAGATTGAATTTATTATTGATTTAAATCATGCCAAGATATAACAATATGTTGAAGAGTGGTAGGTTATAAGTACAACCTACCTACTTATATTTTTTCTCGAAAAATGAGAAAGTTGCCTTCAATGTACATTGCGGAGATTTTTTCAGAAGGTAGACCTATTATTTATTTATTATTGTATCAAAGACCCCGTTGTCCGGCTCTTTTTTCCACGTATTTAAGTTTGAGTAATTTTATAAAATCTACCAAATTAATCGGGAGACGGTTCAAAAAAGTGGACTCCCCAAATATGGTATTTTAGAAGTAAAACAGTTCTGACTACTTTTTCTGATTTTACGGAATTTTTTTCTCGATAAAAAAGCTAGTGGAGGTACTAAAAGTAGGTACCTTGACGCAGAAATTTATTAGAAGGTACCCGTGAACTGAACAATCTCGTCTAGTGTGCATCCACTGCGCATGCGCTTCGCCCACGTTGCCAGTTATGTGGGCTTGTCCGCTTCCAGTTCTCATCAAGCAGTCCCCAGTCCTCCACTAGCAACTAGCAAGTCAGTTGTTTTTGTGTAGGTATCGCGATACGTTTTCATGTGATCGATACAAAAATCAATATTTTAAATTATTTATTTTTACATTAGGTATTCTAAAAAACCCTAGGATATTAAATTATAAACGAATTACTTTTATTAAAAGATTATTTAAAATTGTTTTCTGTTATAAATTCTATTCAGTGTTCGTCAAATTATCTAGAGAATTACAATAAAAAATCGTTTTTTGTTTACCTTGTAACCAAAGTTCTATCTTTTATAGATCTTGTTGTTTTCACTTTTAAAGTTTCATAATAGAATCTGTGGTGATGATAATGTGTGACAAAAGCAATAACAATACTCAGAGTACGGCTGACTATTTGGCCCAGCTCATAAATGACAGAAAGCAAGTGACAGCTTTCCCCAATGTCTTCATGCATGTGGAGAGACTCATAGACGAAGGTAAGATACAGATACACTTTCCATTTCTGAACTCAGAAATATCCACACAGCCAAGCTGTGTTGTACACAACTTCTAGGTCAGTACTCAGTGATTAGAAAGATTTATTAACTTGAGTGACCTGTGCACTTTGGTTCCCCAATCTGTTGAAGTGACAGGTCAAGTGGTCCTGTAGACTGGAGACAGACAGAACCCCAGACCTGAGAGATAGAGTACACAGCTTGGCTCTGTGGTTGTACACAACTTCTAGGTCAGTACTCAGTGATTAGAAAGATTTATTTACTTGAGTGACCTGTGTACTTTGGTTCCCCAATCTGTTGAAGTGACAGGTCAAGTGGTCCTGTAGACTGGAGACAGACAGAACCCCAGACCTGAGAGATAGAGTGCCTCCTGAGGTGGGCAGTATGAGGTTTATGGCCACAGTTGAACCACACCAAAATCTGATTTGGAAGGGAGAGACCTTGTGAAGTTTCTAAACATACCAAACTCAGGAGTGTACCTTCAGACCCTGCAGTTTGTAGGTAATCAATCATTGACATTATATTATACAAGGTATCTACCTGTTGATAACTCCCAGGAGTTCTAGACTTGCTATCTTGTATTTAGTTCTCTACACCCCCTTCAGACCATTATCCTGAGTAATAGTAAGTAAGTAAGTACCTAGTGAAGGATGATAAGAGAAAACACTGCTACATTAACTTGTAGTCTAAATTCAGGTGCTGGCTAGATGAAAGGCTATCCAAATTGTAATTTTCCCTCCACTGAAAGGGAAAGGCTGAATATGTGAAGTCATTATTTTATTTACCTATGTAAGTCCATACCTACATAGAACTTGACTTTAGGTAGGTAGGTAAGAAAATTCTATGTACCTAGTTCTGTACCTACTTGGGAATAATTGGAAATTATAGACTTGTTGCTTAAGGCCCAATCCATAGTGGCAGGAAATGGATATTTAAGTTTTTTCACCTCTGAATTTGGCCCTAAATAATTCCATTGTCTGACCCAAATTGATTACATCTTATCAATTTCTTTAGAGTATTCTCAGTTTGAGAACCCCCTAATTTCTCCACTGGTAAAATCCAAGAGAAAAGAAAGTGCCTCCTGAGGTGGGCAGTATGAGGTTTATGGTCACAGTTGAACCACACCAAAATCTGATATGCAAGGGAGAGACCTTGTGAAGTTTCTAAACATACCAGACTCAGGAGTGTACCTTCAGACCCTGCAGTTTGTAGGTGATCAATCATTACCCTTGATATAAGGTATTTACCTGTTGATAACTCAGGAGTTTTAGACTTGCTATCTTGTATGCAGTTCTCTACACCCCCTTCATAGCATTATCCTGAGATTGAAAGTAAGTAAGTAAGTAGGAGTGAATGATAAGAGAAAACACTGCTACATTAGGTTGTTGTCTTAATTCAGGTGCTGTCAAGATGAAAGGCTATCCAAATTGTAATTTTTGTTTTATTGAAAACAAGAGAAAGGCTGAATATGTGAACTTGTGAAGTCATTATTTTATTTACCTATGTAATTCCATACCTACATAGAACCTGCATTTAGGTAGGTAAGGAAATCCTGTGTAGGTAGTTCTGTACCTACTTGGGAATAATTGAAAGTTGCAAACTTGTTGCTTAAGGCCCAATCCATAGTGGCAAGAAATAGATATTTGAGTTTTTCCACCGCTGAAACTGGCCTAAAATATTCACATTGTGTAACAAATTGATTACATCTTATGAATTTCTTTTGAGTGTTCTCAGTTTGAGAACCTCTCTCATTTCTCCACTGGTAAAATCCAAGAGAAAAGAAAGCATACAAACCTACCCAATATTTATTGAACACCAATTAAAAAGGGTCTTTTGATGCCTTTGTGCCTTTGATTAGGTTTGGGCTTGGTGCCTAATGACCTCTAAAGGAATAAAATACCTTACACTTGAACTCAATAGGCATTCAGGTAGTTTGTTTTGTATAAAAATTAATTAGGAGCTTCTGTGTACAGGAAATCCCTGTCTTGACAGAATGTAGTTATGAGGTGAGGACATTCCTCTGATTTATGAAATGTTACCAAAATATTTGGAACCTTTATTTAGATCCCTTATTTATTAATATTAAATCCTTAGATTCCTTAGGATTATCATTAATTACATCTACTTATTTATTTTCCAGGTACTTACTTAGGTATTATTTTAGCTCAGTAGAGTTTGCTTATTAAACCCACCTACCAAGATATTTATTTATAGATTTTTTTTAGACCTTTATGAAAACTCTTTCTGTCATTAGATACTTATGTAAGTTTGTACTTACTTAGTTGTTGATATCAATAAGATCTGAATTTCTCATTTACATACCTACCACTGTAATGTGAAATGTGTGTTGGATATTGTCTTAGTGCTTACTTAAAGCATATAAAGCCTTTTACTTATTCCTTTCCGAGCAAAATAAAATAGGTAGTAGGTAGGCATGTACCTACCTCCTTCTTTGAATCTAAAGCAAACAGTACAAAAAATTCTTAAATCACATAGTACATATCTTAAATCACTCATAGACCCATAGTGCGAAAGTGTTGATAAGGCACGAGTTGATAACCTATCCACCTAGCAATGTCGCCACGCCAGAAATCCCTTGGTTTCCTTTTTTTTCTCCTTCACCAAATAGCTAATTCATGCTGGGTTTATTTGATGATGAAGATCACAGACAGCTATACCGACTCACCTGTGCCTTGTACAAATACAAACAATAGACAATAGCACTAGCATTACCTCCAAGTCAACATTTATTCTAGGGAGAGATAAGATTACGCAGTCATAATGTGGGAACTAACGTTGAGTCATATGGTCCCACTCATGTGTGATGTAGGTATTGTTTACCTAGCTGTGAATGTAGGTAAAATATGAATCGCTGTATGTTCTGACCAAGAAAATCTGAATATAGCAGCAACACTGTCCTAGTGTCCTTGCTGATCATGGAGGCATTGTAGGGAAATCTGATCTAGTATGTGATTCGTAGAAATTGGAAAAATAGAAACAGGAGCGACTGTAGAAAGCTGGGATTGTAGGGAAATCTGATCTAGTATGTGATTCGTAGAAATTGGAAAAATAGAAACAGGAGCGACTGTAGAAAGCTGGGGTTCTCGCGGAAGTCAGAAGCTTAGGTACCGACTTACATACTTGTACCGACTAATTTAATTTGTAATTTGAGTAACTATGTACCATTGTACCTACCATGAAAATGGATCACAAAGTTCAGACTGTACACTTCTTCAACGAAGGCTCACTTACTTTTCCTTTCTTGTTGTAAGATCTGTAAATAGGTGGGTAAATCCAAGTAAGTACGTTTTCTAGCTCTTGCAGCCATAAATGTTAACAATTCAGCAATTGAGGATATTCAAATGAGTACGAGTGTACGCAGCGATTGTATTGCTCAGAGCTCATACAGACATATCCCTGGGTACCTATCCTTATTTTTGAACAAACACAGGAAGGAGAGAGCGTACTAAAAACAAAACTGAAAGGAAGAGAAGTAATTATGTTCCAGGTTTCAGTAGAATTCTTTGCTTCTTGCTCCACAAATAGCTTTTTTCTAAAAACAAGAGGGGACTTTTTCTTTAATTATAGCTCGTAATACTCATTCCTATGCTGTAAGCTGAAAATAAACATGTGAAAATAGGAAGCGAGTGTTTTACTTTGAACACAGGAGTAAAGTAAATGCTTAGGTACCCCCTTGTAGGATGTAGAGGGCTTAAGAAGCTGCTGAACTGAGAAGGTTTTTGTTGAGTGCC
The DNA here is from genome assembly GCF_000475195.1 of Diaphorina citri. Lineage (NCBI taxonomy): Eukaryota > Metazoa > Arthropoda > Insecta > Hemiptera > Psyllidae > Diaphorina > Diaphorina citri. The sequence continues at coordinate 80,063 of NW_007377454.1, forward strand.
TACCCAAAATCAAAATTTAGGTACATACAACACTTGGAGATATGTTTATGGTGATATACGTCATCATGTGGGTAACTTACCTATATGTATCTATTTCTATGTATAAAGAGTTCCAAGTACCTATTTGAATAGCCAATATGGACATGGGGGACTTCTATAGTTTCTGTTTTAATTCGACCTCTCCTGGTTTTAAGGTGCGACTCCCATTGATGATTAATTCATTATCCACCCGACTTACAAATGAGGCATTATGGATTGTTTCCACATTACTTGCCCTGTATCTACTCAGCATATTTTGTGCACGGTTGTAGGTACGGTACACCTTCAGTCAAGTCGAAACCAATGCAAATGCGAGTTGCATGTTACTGCCATGTTACACGGAGCGACCTTTTAACCTTGGGGAGTTCAAAGTTGACGTCTTTTAAGAAAGGCTAAAAGACAGAATTAACGATGTGCAACGAGCCGTGTGATTGATTTATTTGGTTATCTCCTGTCTTAATCCCAGTGGACAATGGCGGAGAAGTGACTTTCTAATGACATACAATTTGTTCGGAACAGAGACGAGTGTGTGACATTTCCTATAAATTCTTTCGGGGGATTGAAGTGTGCGATAAGCAATCAGGCGATCTAGCGATCTGACTTGACCAAAGGATTGGGTGATGTTATGTGACAGCTTGCCCAGGTAGCTTCAAGCATTAGCCAGGAACTTTGAGAGCTTTTAGTTGTACTTTGTGAGGAATGTAAGGTTTGTATCTAGCATGTTGAGATGTCATTGTACTTGGGAGTGAGCTCTGGAAGCTGAGAGTATTGAAATGTCCCACTATCTCGAGTTCTTTGTTCCTGCTGTAGATACCTACACCTACAACCTCCTTTGTACTTATGTACCACATACTTTACAATCCCTTACAAAACAAGTAGGGACATACTTCAATTCCGATTTATATATAAGTAAGTAATTACCAATTCAACTGTAAGGTTAACTTATTAAATTCCCTTTCGCAAAAAGCTTAATAGGCAAGTTGTATAAGTTCAAATTAGAACCCTAAATAAATAATCTAAATATGTAGTAAGTCCAATCAATTCTCCATCGCTTATACCCTCTCCTCCCCCCTATAGACATAATATGTGTGTGTATGGATTACCCATGTGTTTGTTAATTAGTGTGCTGATTATAACGGTTGATTCATAGAACATAACATGATAGTAAAGGATTAACGACTGTGACGTCATATATAATCTCCTCTGATAAGCAAGTCTATATGACCATTACAACAATATGCCACTAGTGTGGGTGTTTGGTATCAATGGATTCCAGGTGTTGAGTGTCCTATTGCAAGTGCAAAGTACCGCTGCTGTTGTATTGAGTAGACTGAACTGCCTTGTAAAACAAATGTAGTATGTAGGTACGTGTCTGTATTGAGCATGTAGAACAAATGTACACAAGGTACGACACGGTTCTTCAGTGATCTTCGCGAGACCCAATGTGATGAACCCTTGTTCGTTCACATTGGCAATATGAGTGTTGCTTTCGTGTGTGCTTTCAGTCTCTTCTGAGGTTTTGCAGTCCCATGTTAACTTCATGTTAGTCAAATTTTGAAATTTTTCCACCTAAGTAAGTGTGTACTGTGTGAACATATTTGCGCTTACTTAGGTCTCAAGTAATTTATGTTTCAAACTTTTCGTAAAGCTTTTCAAACTTCTGGTTCATGACAAGCTGTCTGCGTCTTATATCGACAGCAGAGGCAGAGAGGAAAATTTCATGTGATGCCGAGGTAGGCACTCTAGGCGGTGTTGTTTGGAAGCCAAAATCCAAGCAAGCCAGGCAAGAAATCACAAATCTCTCATGAAGTCGTACGTGTCTTTTCATACAGTGTAATTTCGTATCAAAACTCTCTTCTAGAGGAGAGGTTGAATTCAAACGTAATGAAGATGAAAGCATTCGCGTCAAAGAAGACACGGGAAGAGACGAGCAAGGGGAAAGAAGGAAATGGAACGGGAATCAAAATAGAAAATACAGAAATGGTACAGCAGCAGCAGCGTCGCCTGTTTCATTTCAATGTAATGCAAAGTAATTACAGAACAACATCGCACATACTTTGTAAAGTATTTAATTGAAATGGAAAGAAAAACGCGCAGTGCACTGCCAGTAACAAGAGTGTTATGTGAAATACTCGCTCATTCTGAATACATTAAATCCATTGCATAACACCGTATACTAGACTTTGAATTAAGTTCAGAACCTCATAAAGATACAGAGCGACTATCTAAGTAGACATAACAAAATATCAATGGTAAAGTATGGAGCTGGTTCTGATATTATGCTAGTAAGGTAGAACATACTTCCAGTACTAGTAGTAGATACGTATCAGGTAATGGAAAGATAAAAACGGAAAGTTGAATAAAAAGAAAATCCGAACATGATAGAAACAGTGTCTGTGTGTTGGCCAACGAGAAATTTATTAAACTCTTAGTAAGTATACCTTATGTATAGGTAAACAAGATAAAATTAAGTATAACAGTTATCTTCTCAATGGGTATGTTGCCCATGTTGGTATGTTTGATACTTTAAAACTAATTGCAGAGAAAGGTTTGGGTTTTGTATGACTTCTACCGAAATATGTTCAGTAATATTTAATTATTATTGAAGATTCCAGTTTGAGCAAACCTAAACATTAAGTGGCGAAATTCAACAGGCAAGTGCGACTTGTTAGAGTGCACTTTTTTTTCCAAAAACTGAACAGAACATTGAGAAAGTAGCTTGTACAAGAGAGCTGTTTGCTGAAGAAATTACACTTGACCAACTGGCACTGGTGATGGCGACGCAAGCAGTAGGATGAATTCTTCAAACAAAATATTTCTTCACAAAAAAAAAAAAAAAAAAAAAAAAAAAAAAAAAAAAAAAAAAAAACATGGAAAACCACATTCATGGGTAGCTCGGACCCAAATTTCTGAGCAATTCGGAAACTATTGGTCCAAAAACTGGATTTTCCCTTATATGGGGATCTCCGTTTGAACTTGCAATTAATATAGCAGAACTCCGGAGTCCATTATTGTGTATGGGTGCGAGGAGCGTGCTTGTCAAGTAGAGGGAGAATTATATCGAAATTAATTAATTATTTATTTTGCCACACAAGTTGCTTCGGATCTAGAACCTTAAAAAGGTTCTCTAGAGTCTAGATGTTTGTATTGTCTTTGAATTTCATCTATTCCAATTTTTACAACAAATTCATCTATTTCAATTTTTACAAATGTGGGGTTTGAAGCAAAAACGACTTACAAGACTTCTACACTATAAGTCTCATAGCCTACAAGTCTTTTTGCGTCAAAACCCTTTATTTTTACTAATTTGCAAGATACATATTATAATTATATGTTCCTTACACGATTTTTTGGTTGTTTTTTACTTTAAAAACCCCCGTATAACTATTCATTACGGTCAGAAAGAAACAGAACTGCACATTCCTAATGCATACGCAGTGCTGGTTAGGACAGGTTTGTATTTTATCAATCACTTCCTGTGTCTTGACGTTAGTAAGTAAAGTACCGATATCTGCCTATGCCATATTGCCTGTGCCACTATTACTCATAACTTCATTAGTAGCCTATTAGTAACTACGCTTGGACGTTTAGTGACTAATTTTAGTAACCTTATCTCCTCCTACTACCTACCGACCTATCTCATGATGTTGGAAGGATTGGGGCTTAAAACCCCCTTGGACGTGCAGAAACAATATTTGGGCACCTTCCATGTCCTTATTATGTTTGTAGGTGTACAGATTATTTTGTGTATTCCACACATGGCCTTGCTGCTTAGCGTGTAAAAAAATAAATAAAATAAATTTTGTGTATTCACTAGTAGTTATATGAACTGTAGACCTCACTTAGACTCTTTTGCCCAATCTGAGACTTAAACAAAACTGGCCCAGGGGCCCGTTCAGGTTGTAAGTGTTGTAACCGAGCCTGATCTCAGGTGAACCTACCTTGCTTGGCGCAGTAAATAATAATTATAGTCGAGTAAATATGTGGCGGTGGGTAATTAATTTGAAGCGGAATCAAATGTCGGGGTGTCAGGTGTCACATAGTGTCCGCCACTGAGACTCCGGCATATCCGATCTGCCGTAGCCTAGCCCGTCCTGTCCTATCTAATCTTGTCCTGTCCTATTCCTTGTGAGGTTGGAGACCTCCAACTTCTATGAGATTGTAGCATATAATAAATAGTACCTAAGTACTTGGGCACCTAAGTTGTTAAAATGAAATAAATGACTCAACAACTTGAATTAAAATTTGCAAAACGTCTTATCTATAATCTGTTATAATTTTTCTTCAGAACTGAACAAACTTTTTTCATTTTTTTTTCTCAAAACAAAAACAAACAAAAAATTATTTTTCAAAATTTCCCTCCTTTTTGTAGATTATCGATTTCAATATCGATAAGGTCTTTTAACATAAGTACATAAATGGGTTATATTTTTTTTTTGTCTAATTAGGCGCTTTAACCTTTTGGCATTTTCACTGGCATTTGTGACATCTTGTTGTGTTCTGTAACATATTGTTGAATTTAGGAAGAGTAGTGGGAGAAAAGTTGAGATGAAAAATAGCGGTTTTTCATGTTGCACCTAGTTCTGTTAGTCCCTTTCAAAAACACTTGAAAACACTCCCATCCCATTTTTCCACATTTTCGCTCGTTTGTGATATTAAGTACATAGAGTGATATTGATAAGGTATTTTGAAGGAATTCTATGTTGAAATCTTGAGCACCTAAGTACATAAATGGGTTATATTTTTTTTGTCTAATTACGCGCTTTAACCTTTAGGCAGTTTCACTGGCATTTGTGACATCTTGTTGTGTTCTGTAACATATTGTTAAATTTAGGAAGAGTAGTGGGAGAAAAGTTGAGATGAAAAATAGCGGTTTTTCATGTTGTCACCTAGTTCTGTTAGTCCCTTTCAAAAACACTTGAAAACACTCCCAACCCATTTTTCCACATTTTCGCTCGTTTGTGATATTAAGTACATAGAGTGATATTGATAAGGTATTTTGAAGGAATTCTATGTTGAAATATACTAATAGAGGTAGGTACATATCTAGAGATGATATAATAAGTACATAGAAAGCCGCGTGCTGTTCATAGACATTGAAAGATCAAGATTATAAAATATTGTTTGAATGGATGAATTAATTATTTTTCTTGATAAGCTACCACAGTTTACTTTTCCGTTTTAACAATAAGAATAGGGATTGTCACTGGGAAAAGTGAATACAATAACGACGTCTCAAGTCTCGTCATAAAAACGAAATAATGAGACACTGAAAATGATAACACTGGCCCATAGTGACTAGTAATTTATGATAGCACAATAAATGCCACCGTAAAAGAAAACATTATGTCTAATTAGATGCAGAAACTGTATATTCTAACTCGGGGTATTATTGGCAAATGCAATCTCCTATCCCCATAGCACTCCAAATGAAACATTCCATTGGTGTGATATTGTGGCACAAATCTAATATAATTATGCCATTTATTTTCTTATTATATTGTCTTAGCACATGCATTATTATCTTGGTAATGGCCACGGCTAGACTGTACCAGCTCAGCTAGCATAGTAATGGTTTTCACCCAACACCCACCAGACTGTAATGAGAGAAATTTCTTCTAATTACACCACGAGTATTCAGATCATCGAAAATAATCAATTCCGGTGATATCCATACCCACCTCACCTCATCCATATGGGATATGGTCAAGATTATCAAAAGTGGCCTTCCAGAGGTTTGAAATTGTTGTATCCTAAAATTATTCATTTAGTTGTTTTTATTGATTTCCTTTTAGCGTGAATGCATGTTTGACAGTTGTAATCCTACACATCACTTATCACTAGGACCATATTGCGGGTTCCGTACCACAGACAGACATCAGACATATACCTAGCGGCGGCATTAGTAGCAGACAAATGGAAAAATCAATGAATTTTTGATCTCTCACCACACCTCGAATCCAAACCCGAAATATCGAGGAGGTAATGTGAATATTGATTATCTAGAGGAGTATTTGAACATTGGCATGAAACAAAGATAGGTATGCATATGCCTGCACAAGATAGGCAGTGATGTCAGAGCAAGTAACGTCTATTAAGTCATCAAATAATAACTCCTCTATTAAAAATATTCCTATATTTCCAATATAGGATGATGACCAGCATCACGCAAACCTATCACGGAGCTAATACAACAAGTTCAACACGCTGGCAGTGTGATTTGTTAAATTTGGTAAACTTGCGTCAAGAAATCAACTTACAACGAACTTTGTTTGATTCCTTCTTGCAAAAAGGCATTGTCTTTTTTTTCCTCCGTGCCAAAAATAACACAATAGCTCTCTCAAAAGACTCTAGCCGCATTTATACCTGTCTTGTAAAATGTTCAATGTCCGAAGAGTTCATGTTTATTTATTTACGGGACTAACCCTTTTTACAAAAATGTCAATAGAAAAAATACACTAAAACTAAACAAACACAAACAACAATCAAATAGAGTAGAAAAAAATAATAAAAGGAAAGTAAAAAGTAATAATCTTATAGGAAGGTGATGAAGCATATGGGATGTTCATGTTCCCATGTAACAAGAAATAAACCAGGTCTATGTTGAATAGATTGTTAGCTAATTTCGCTCGCCTTGGTTGTTGGTTCTCCTGATAGTCCTGATTATACAATACGCAACGTTCTACAAAGTCATGCAACAATTATGCTAAAACTAAGAGTGAATATAATACTCTATTAATTTTATGATTATTTATACGTCTGTTGTCTGTTACATCTAGAACTAGCTAGATTAGTCTGCTCAGAGTTCCAAGTTACTTGAAGAGAAAGAAAATCAGTACTCGTATGTGTGGCATATGCTCTATTGCTGTGTGTTCAACTTTTCGTAAAAGGAGTTGAGTCCTTGTACAACATTAGCTTTATTATGTTCTAGAGTCAACGACTCGCCTTGAAACCTCTTCTATAGAAAACAGTCGTCTACTACTGGGACTAGGTACTTTTAGATGTATCTAAGTACCTGCACAATATAACGTATTTATCAAATCGCGTAATATTCACTTAAAAACAGCTGCTTTCGGTATGTTTTATTAGGACTAGGTACTTCTAGATGTATCTAAGTACCTGCACAATATAACGTATTTATCAAATCGCGTAATATTCACTTAAAAACAGCTGCTTTCGGTATGTTTTATAGGACTAGGTACTTCTAGATGTATCTAAGTACCTGCACAATATCGTATTAATTTATCAAATCGCGTAATATTCACTTAAAAACAGCTGCTTTCGGTATGTTTTATGACGCATCTTTTGCAAACATCACCTATTGCCTCAGTTGGCTCAGACTCCTACATCAATATGGTCTAGGTCTGACCATATGGAACCAAGTCATGGCATTCAGTCTCGCTTACCATTTCAATCAGACATGGTGTATTATCTAGTTTTCTTTCTGCATTCATGTGCTGTGTTAATCTTGGAGAATATTTTCGATCATATTCAAGTGTGAAACTTTCCTCGTCTAGGACAAGAGTTGCGTTGAAATGTTTACAAATACCTTGATATTATGATGATTATAGTCTGGCTGGTGCCTAGGTATAGTGCACCAGTTATTGGTATATCACCATCAGTGACCAGAGTAGCATGTGGGATGATATTAGTTCAGATAAAGCTGTGTTTGGTTTGGTGGTGTTATTTCTTCTACTTGGTTTTCAATCTGTGCGAACTTTGGCAGGTGCCTCACTATTGATACGTTAGCAGCAAAACAAGTGCCATTTGATGAATCAGCTCTGATAGTAGGTGCAGGTTTGACGTTTATTGCTGGTTTTATTGGATCCTAGGTGTGGAACTATAGCAGAACGCCGAGGTTCACATAATGGATTGTAGAGCCTGGAGACAGATAGGAATCTGTCATATGCATTGACCATTGCCATGTCACTACAAAAACGTTATTTATTTCCATTTTAATCGAATAAAAAAATAAGTCAATTCCACTGATGTTTGTGTTGAGATATTTATATTTTATGGCGACTGCAAACTGCAAGTTTTACAAGTGTAAGAAGTAGTGATATGGATTTTATTGGTTTGATAATGAAAGAAAACAAAATTTCAATTTCTCAAGCAAACTGATGATTGGATACGCAAATGAGACCTAAACAAATGGCAATTAATTCAGTAGTACATTGATGATAGGCCGTCGGCCGTCAACATGATTATTTATGTGGTGCATTTTTGCTATCGAATTAAGGGGGGGAGGTCGTCCGGTGCCATTTGCCCCCGACCCGGGCTCCTAGGGGGCCCGGAACCAGCAGTTCCCCCACCCTTATTTACTTACTTTCCGTGTCCGTGAGATGGGCATGATACCTATCTCATGATGTTGGAAGGATTGGGGCTTAAAACCCCCTTGGACGTCCAGAAACAATATTTGGGCACCTTCCAAGTCCTTATTATAATGTTTGTAGGTGTACAGATTATTATGTCTATTCACTAGTAGTTTTGTGAACTGTAGACCTCACTTAGACTCTTTTGCCCGATCTGAGACTTAAACAAAACTGGCCCAGGGGTTCGTTCAGGTTGTAACCGAGCCTGATCTCAGGTGAACCTACCTTGCTTGGCGCAGTAAATAATAATTATAGTCGAGTAAATATGTGGCGGTGGGTAATTAATTTGATGCGGAATCAAATGTCGGGGTGTCAGGTGTCACATAGTGTCCGCCTCTGAGACTCCGGGATATCCGATCTGCCGTAGCCTAGCCTGTCCTATCCTATCTAATCTTGTCCTGTCCTATTCCTTGTGAGGTTGGAGACCTCCAACTTCTATGAGATTGTAGCATATAATAAATAGTACCTAAGTACTTGGGCACCTAAGTTGTTAAAATGAAATAAATGACTCAACAACTTGAATTAAAATTTGCAAAACGTCTTATCTATAATCTGTTATAATTTTTCTTCAGAACTGAACAAACTTTTTTCATTTTTTTTTCTCAAAACAAAAACAAACAAAAAATTATTTTTCAAAATTTCCCTCCTTTTTGTAGATTATCGATTTCAATATCGATAAGGTCTTTTAACATAAGTACATAAATGGGTTATATTTTTTTTTTGTCTAATTAGGCGCTTTAACCTTTTGGCATTTTCACTGGCATTTGTGACATCTTGTTGTGTTCTGTAACATATTGTTGAATTTAGGAAGAGTAGTGGGAGAAAAGTTGAGATGAAAAATAGCGGTTTTTCATGTTGCACCTAGTTCTGTTAGTCCCTTTCATTTTGAAATCAACCAACAAGATTACTTAATCCGAGAGTTAAACTTAAACCGAGTTTAAACTCATATTGTGGCCCCCAACCATTAGTAGGTATTTTTATTGAAAGATACAATAGATTCTTCTACTCCTTTTATGAGATAGCATCGATTTCTCCTTCTAGTCCGGTTAGCCGTTAGAAGAAACATATAGGTTATGTGCTGATTAAAAGTTTGAAAATGTGTTGCTTTTTCTATAAATGCACATTTCCTTTCCATATAATTATCTCCCAACAATGCCTACAATAAGTTGGATCTTCAAAAGTCCTCTATTTCTGAGTAGTGAGCTCTGACAACCTCCATAGTGATTCCGACCTCTGATACTTGGATCTTGCATCGTACGATCTCGTTCCACATAATGACAGAGACATACGTTTACTCATAATACAACATTATTAGCTGTCATATTACATTGAATATTGACATTTTTATGAAAGTTGTCTCTTATGAGTGGTATAGGCACTATGAATTTAATGCACCAGGTGACACACATACTCGTACGTTCAGAAAGTCCGAAACTTGGACTCTAAAGCGACCTTGAGGTTCAAAGGGTTATTATCTTATTTACTTTTTATTTTACGGTGTTCAGAAAGTCCAAAAAATGCACTCCAAAAGGACCTTGAGGTTGAAAGGGCTCATTTTTATACTTTCAAAAATTGCACTCTAAAGTGACTTTGAGCTTGAAAAGGTTAATTTTTATACGTTGTCCAAAGTTGCACTCTAAAGCGACCTTGAGGTTAAAATTTTTATACGTTCAGAAAGTCTAAAAATTGCACTCTAAAGTGACTTTAAGCTTGAAAGGGTTAATTTCTCTTCAAATAAAATGGTTGCTTAGATTTTAGCTACTGTTGTGCTACGTGAGGAACTAAGGACTAAAGTAGCAGCAATTAAGGACTACAGGAAAGTAGGAGCTACAGAGCAAATAATACAATAACAATGTACGTAGGACTCAAACCTGAGTTAGTTACAAACTGGTATTATCAAAAGTGGCCTTCCAGAGGTTGTATCCTAAAATTATTCATTTAGTTGTTTTTATTGATTTCCTTTTAGCGTGAATGCATGTTTGACAGTGTTGTAATCCTACACATCACTTATCACTAGGACCATATTGCGGGTTCCGTACCACAGACAGACATCAGACATATACCTAGCGGCGGCATTAGTAGCAGACAAATGGAAAAATCAATGAATTTTTGATCTCTCACCACACCTCGAATCCAAACCCGAAATATCGAGGAGGTAATGTGAATATTGATTATCTAGAGGAGTATTTGAACATTGGCATGAAACAAAGATAGGTATGCATATGCATCCACAAGATAGGCAGTGATGTCAGAGCAAGTAACGTCTATTAAGTCATCAAATAATAACTCCTCTATTAAAAATATTCCTATATTTCCATCCACTGGAGCTATTCCTAGGTTCCAAATGTATGATCTAATGCCCAGCAGAAAGTGGGGATGTTGCTGAAACCTGAGACTGATTGATAGCTCTAAGCTACCTAATGGTACAGGCATAGTAAAACAGATATTAATGGACATACATGCTCAGGATGACCTTTACTTGGGACGGAGGATTGTCCTCTGCGTACTAGTGTGACTTGCCACTCTCATAGGATATTGATGTCGTCTGGGACTCCAGAAATCTAGAATTTATTGGTAAGAACATCCAGACATGTCTTCTTACATTGGAATATAACAGAGAAATTAATGAACATATACATGCTCAGGATGACCTTTACTTGGGACGGAGGATTGTCCTCTGCGTACTAGTGTGACTTGCCACTTTCATAGGATATTGATGTCGTCTGGGACTCCAGAAATCTAGAATTTATTGGTAAGAACATCCAGACATGTCTTCTTACATTGGAATATACGGAGGTTTCCAGCGAAACACTCGACATTTGAGCTCGCCTAACGAAGTAAAGTAGGCATATGTAAAGGAGCAGTACGTTGAACCCATTAATTCAGAAGTCATACATACGAGGGGTAAAAGACATTTCCTAAAAAGTAAAATGAAGCCTTTCTGATTAAATGCCTATCCGTGGGGTGCACGATAAGGAACTTCCTTTGCCCAATCGAAAACCATCTATCTTAAGGCAAGTAACCGGTATCTTACAATCTCTCCATTTGTAGGGAAATCTGATCTAGTATGTGATTCGTAGAAATTGGAAAAATAGAAACAGGAGCGACTGTAGAAAGCTGGGGTTCTCGCGGAAGTCAGAAGCTTAGGTACCGACTTACATACTTGTACCGACTAATTTAATTTGTAATTTGAGTAACTATGTACCATTGTACCTACCATGAAAATGGATCACAAAGTTCAGACTGTACACTTCTTCAACGAAGGCTCACTTACTTTTCCTTTCTTGTTGTAAGATCTGTAAATAGGTGGGTAAATCCAAGTAAGTACGTTTTCTAGCTCTTGCAGCCATAAATGTTAACAATTCAGCAATTGAGGATATTCAAATGAGTACGAGTGTACGCAGCGGAAAGTTGGGGTTCTCGCGGAAGTCAGAAGCTTAGGTACCGACTTACATACTTGTCTAAGTAATTTGAGTAACTATGTACCATTGTACCTACCATAAAATGGATCACAAAGTTGAGACTGTACACTTCTTCGACGAAGGCTCACTTACTTTTCCTTTCTTGTTGTAAGATCTGTAAATAGGTGGGTAAATCCAAGTAAGTAAGTACGTTTTCTAGCTCTTGCAGCCATAAATGTTAACAATGCAGCAATTGAGGATATTCAAATGAGTACGAGTGTACGCAGCGATTGTATTGCTCAGAGCTCATACAGACATATCCCTGGGTACCTATCCTTATTTTTGAACAAACACAGGAAGGAGAGAGCGTACTAAAAACAAAACTGAAAGGAAGAGAAGTAATTATGTTCCAGGTTTCAGTAGAATTCTTTGCTTCTTGCTCCACAAATAGCTTTTTTCTAAAAACAAGAGGGGACTTTTTCTTTAATTATAGCTCGTAATACTCATTCCTATGCTGTAAGCTGAAAATAAACATGTGAAAATAGGAAGCGAGTGTTTTACTTTGAACACAGGAGTAAAGTAAATGCTTAGGTACCCCCTTGTAGGATGTAGAGGGCTTAAGAAGCTGCTGAACTGAGAAGGTTTTTGTTGAGTGCCTACCCAAAATCAAAATTTAGGTACATACAACACTTGGAGATATGTTTATGGTGATATACGTCATCATGTGGGTAACTTACCTATATGTATCTATTTCTATGTATAAAGAGTTCCAAGTACCTATTTGAATAGCCAATATGGACATGGGGGACTTCTATAGTTTCTGTTTTAATTCGACCTCTCCTGGTTTTAAGGTGCGACTCCCATTGATGATTAATTCATTATCCACCCGACCATATTTGAATAGCCAATATGGACATAGGGGACTTCTATAGTTTCTGTTTTAATTCGACCTCTCCTGGTTTTAAGGTGCGACTCCCATTGATGATTAATTCATTATCCACCCGACTTACAAATGAGGCATTATGGATTGTTTCCACATTACTTGCCCTGTATCTACTCAGCATATTTTGTGCACGGTTGTAGGTACGGTACACCTTCAGTCAAGTCGAAACCAATGCAAATGCGAGTTGCATGTTACTGCCATGTTACACGGAGCGACCTTTTAACCTTGGGGAGTTCAAAGTTGACGTCTTTTAAGAAAGGCTAAAAGACAGAATTAACGATGTGCAACGAGCCGTGTGATTGATTTATTTGGTTATCTCCTGTCTTAATCCCAGTGGACAATGGCGGAGAAGTGACTTTCTAATGACATACAATTTGTTCGGAACAGAGACGAGTGTGTGACATTTCCTATAAATTCTTTCGGGGGATTGAAGTGTGCGATAAGCAATCAGGCGATCTAGCGATCTGACTTGACCAAAGGATTGGGTGATGTTATGTGACAGCTTGCCCAGGTAGCTTCAAGCATTAGCCAGGAACTTTGAGAGCTTTTAGTTGTACTTTGTGAGGAATGTAAGGTTTGTATCTAGCATGTTGAGATGTCATTGTACTTGGGAGTGAGCTCTGGAAGCTGAGAGTATTGAAATGTCCCACTATCTCGAGTTCTTTGTTCCTGCTGTAGATACCTACACCTACAACCTCCTTTGTACTTATGTACCACATACTTTACAATCCCTTACAAAACAAGTAGGGACATAATTCAATTCCGATTTATACATATATAAGTAATTACCAATTCAAATGTAGGGTTAACTTATTAAATTCCCTTTCGCAAAAAACTTAATAGGCAAGTTGTATAAGTTCAAATTAGAACCCTAAATAAATAATCTAAATATGTAGTAAGTCCAATCAATTCTCCATCGCTTATACCCTCTCCTCCCCCCTATAGACATAATATGTGTGTGTATGGATTACCCATGTGTTTGTTAATTAGTGTGCTGATTATAACGGTTGATTCATAGAACATAACATGATAGTAAAGGATTAACGACTGTGACGTCATATATAATCTCCTCTGATAAGCAAGTCTATATGACCATTACAACAATATGCCACTAGTGTGGGTGTTTGGTATCAATGGATTCCAGGTGTTGAGTGTCCTATTGCAAGTGCAAAGTACCGCTGCTGTTGTATTGAGTAGCCTGAACTGCCTTGTAAAACAAATGTAGTATGTAGGTACGTGTCTGTATTGAGCATGTAGAACAAATGTACACAAGGTACGACACGGTTCTTCAGTGATCTTCGCGAGACCCAATGTGATGAACCCTTGTTCGTTCACATTGGCAATATGAGTGTTGCTTTCGTGTGTGCTTTCAGTCTCTTCTGAGGTTTTGCAGTCCCATGTTAACTTCATGTTAGTCAAATTTTGAAATTTTTCCACCTAAGTAAGTGTGTACTGTGTGAACATATTTGCGCTTACTTAGGTCTCAAGTAATTTATGTTTCAAACTTTTCGTAAAGCTTTTCAAACTTCTGGTTCATGACAAGCTGTCTGCGTCTTATATCGACAGCAGAGGCAGAGAGGAAAATTTCATGTGATGCCGAGGTAGGCACTCTAGGCGGTGTTGTTTGGAAGCCAAAATCCAAGCAAGCCAGGCAAGAAATCACAAATCTCTCATGAAGTCGTACGTGTCTTTTCATACAGTGTAATTTCGTATCAAAACTCTCTTCTAGAGGAGAGGTTGAATTCAAACGTAATGAAGATGAAAGCATTCGCGTCAAAGAAGACACGGGAAGAGACGAGCAAGGGGAAAGAAGGAAATGGAACGGGAATCAAAATAGAAAATACAGAAATGGTACAGCAGCAGCAGCGTCGCCTGTTTCATTTCAATGTAATGCAAAGTAATTACAGAACAACATCGCACATACTTTGTAAAGTATTTAATTGAAATGGAAAGAAAAACGCGCAGTGCACTGCCAGTAACAAGAGTGTTATGTGAAATACTCGCTCATTCTGAATACATTAAATCCATTGCATAACACCGTATACTAGACTTTGAATTAAGTTCAGAACCTCATAAAGATACAGAGCGACTATCAAAGACATAACAAAATATCAATGGTAAAGTATGGAGCTGGTTCTGATATTATGCTAGTAAGGTAGAACATACTTCCAGTACTAGTAGTAGTAAGTAGACATAACAAAATATCAATGGTAAAGTATGGAGCTGGTTCTGATATTATGCTAGTAAGGTAGAACATACTTCCAGTACTAGTAGTAGATACGTATCAGGTAATGGAAAGATAAAAACGGAAGGTTGAATAAAAAGAAAATCCGAACATGATAGAAACAGTGTCTGTGTGTTGGCCAATGAGAAATTTATTAAACTCTTAGTAAGTATACCTTATGTATAGGTAAACAAGATAAAATTAAGTATAACAGTTATCTTCTCAATGGGTAAGTTGAATAAAAAGAAAATCCGAACATGATAGAAACAGTGTCTGTGTGTTGGCCAACGAGAAATTTATTAAACTCTTAGTAAGTATACCTTATGTATAGGTAAACAAGATAAAATTAAGTATAACAGTTATCTTCTCAATGGGTATGTTGCCCATGTTGGTATGTTTGATACTTTAAAACTAATTGCAGAGAAAGGTTTGGGTTTTGTATGACTTCTACCGAAATATGTTCAGTAATATTTAATTATTATTGAAGATTCCAGTTTGAGCAAACCTAAACATTAAGTGGCGAAATTCAACAGGCAAGTGCGACTTGTTAGAGTGCACTTTTTTTTCCAAAAACTGAACAGAACATTGAGAAAGTAGCTTGTACAAGAGAGCTGTTTGCTGAAGAAATTACACTTGACCAACTGGCACTGGTGATGGCGACGCAAGCAGTAGGATGAATTCTTCAAACAAAATATTTCTTCACAAAAAAAAAAAAAAAAAAAAAAAAAAAAGAGGAAAAACCACTTTTAGGGGGACCCCGGCCCCAAATTTTTGGCAAATTGGGAACATGGAAAACCACATTCATGGGTAGCTCGGACCCAAATTTCTGAGCAATTCGGAAACTATTGGTCCAAAAACTGGATTTTCCCTTATATGGGGATCTCCGTTTGAACTTGCAATTAATATAGCAGAACTCCGGAGTCCATTATTGTGTATGGGTGCGAGGAGCGTGCTTGTCAAGTAGAGGGAGAATTATATCGAAATTAATTAATTATTTATTTTGCCACACAAGTTGCTTCGGATCTAGAACCTTAAAAAGGTTCTCTAGATGTTTGTATTGTCTTTGAATTTCATCTATTCCAATTTTTACAACAAATTCATCTATTTCAATTTTTACAAATGTGGGGTTTGGTCTAGATGTTTGTATTGTCTTTGAATTTCATCTATTCCAATTTTTACAACAAATTCATCTATTTCAATTTTTACAAATGTGGGGTTTGAAGCAAAAACGACTTACAAGACTTCTACACTATAAGTCTCGTAGCCTACAAGTCTTTTTGCGTCAAAACCCTTTATTTTTACTAATTTGCAAGATACATATTATAATTATATGTTCCTTACACGATTTTTTGGTTGTTTTTTACTTTAAAAACCCCCGTATAACTATTCATTACGGTCAGAAAGAAACAGAACTGCACATTCCTAATGCATACGCAGTGCTGGTTAGGACAGGTTTGTATTTTATCAATCACTTCCTGTGTCTTGACGTTAGTAAGTACTTAAAGTACCGATATCTGCCTATGCCACTATTAGTCATAACTTCATTAGTAGCCTATTAGTAACTACGCTTGGACGTTTAGTGACTAATTTTAGTAACCTTATCTCCTCCTACTACCTACCGTCTTTTCTCAATTTTATCTTCTTCTTTTTTTCTCTCTCAATTTTATACTTACCCTTTTTTTCTCAATTTTATAGCATTAAATGTTTCAAAGACGACCTGATCCCATTCTTCATGCGTTTCAGAGAAACAACTTCCTCAAAGAATTGTAAGCTACTTATTTGGCCCATGTTGCTAAATTGTGTAAAAATAAAATAAATAAATTGTTACACTTACTATTCAAGAAAAAAGTATGATGACACATATTTGGTTGGGTGGAAGAGCTCACCTGCCACAAATAAAGTCTTAAAAAAAACCACTTTCATTTCATGTTGATCCAATATTCTACCTCCTCTAATCCATCCAATACTTACCTAAGTACTAGCCCATTTTAATCGAATAAAAAAATAAGTCAATTCCACTGATGTTTGTGTTGAGATATTTATATTTTATGGCGACTGCAAACTGCAAGTTTTACAAGTGTAACAAGTAGTGATATGGATTTTATTGGTTTTGATAATGAAAGAAAACAAAATTTCAATTTCTCAAGCAAACTGATGATTGGATACGCAAATGAGACCTAAACAAATGGCAATTAATGAAGTAGTGATATGGATTTTATTGGTTTGATAATGAAAGAAAACAAAATTTCAATTTCTCAAGCAAACTGATGATTGGATACGCAAATGAGACCTAAACAAATGGCAATTAATTCAGTAGTACATTGATGATAGGCCGTCGGCCGTCAACATGATTATTTATGTGGTGCATTTTTGCTATCGAATTTGTACATACATACTTACTGTATATGCCAAGGTGTTCTCTTTGTGAAAATATAAAAAAAAGACAGTGATTAAGGAACTTCCTTTGCCCAATCGAAAACCATCTATCTTAAGGCAAGTAACCGGTATCTTACAATCTCTCCATCAATTTTCCTCATCCCTCCTCTCTCTTCTCTACCACTGCCTCGACCTAATTCTAATTGGCTCTCTTCATAATCTAACGCAATCTATTTCTGTGTGTTGCAGGTATGTACTCATCGTAGATTTCTCTCCATCAATTTTCCTCATCCCTCCTCTCTCTTCTCTACCACTGCCACTGCCTCGACCTAATTCTAATTGGCTCTCTTCATAATCTAACGCAATCTATTTCTGTGTGTTGCAGGTATGTACTCATCGTAGATTTTAATTTATGGACCAAAACGACTGGACTAAATGAATGTTGCCTCGGTGATGTATTAGTGAAGGTGAGGTAAATGATACTTTGTGTGCAAAGAAGTGTGGCTGGGGTGAAGATTCAAGATTTCATTGGTTATACTCAGCAAATACTTTTACTTCACTAGCTCAGGCCCAGCCGATGCTTCCATTTGCCAAATATTTGGAAAGTAACCAAAACGACTGGACTAAATGAATGTTGCCTCGGTGATGTATTAGCGAAGGTGAGGTAAATGATACTTTGTGTGCAGAGAAGTGTGGCTGGGGTGAAGATTTCATTGGTTATACTCAGCAAATACTTTTACTTCACTAGCTCAGGCCCAGCCGATGCTTCCATTTGCCAAATATTTGGAAAGTTTCAGTGTGAGTTATAAGTTCTTATGGCCGGGGTCAAAATCAGAGTTTAAACTCGGTTTAAGTTAAAATCTCGGATTAACCAATCTGATTGGATATTTTTATTTGTAGAAATTTTTGAAATTAACCAATAATCTTCTTCTTCTTCGCCTTTTCCCATGTTCAGATGGGGTCGGCGTTTGTCGTCGGCCTCTCAATCAGCTTTAGAGTGATCGCTTGTTGAAATACTGAATCCACAATTCGTAAGTAATTCAGTGCAAGGCTTCTCCGCAGAGTAGAATGGATTTCGTTATGTTTTTGTTTCCATATGATTCATCAATCACTCGGTGTTGCAATCTTAGAATTCCCCCTGCAAAATGAACCCCAGACTAAACACTTCTGAGAAGAACGACCGTGCCATTTCTTACAGTTCATTTGTCTATCCATTGAATGATAGGTATCTGTGGTTTTTTTCATGTTGTCCTGCCATTTTTGGCTCTCAATAATTGAGCAATGGAGTCAAAATTACTCAAATGTATGTTTCGTAAGCCGTAAGTGACGTGTCTGCCAGTGTGAAAATGTCAATGATTGTGAGTATTCTTCTCAAACTGATGAATATCATGGATGTAACAAATGGAATATCAAAATGGAACATTTATGTAGTCCTATGACTATCATTATCCAGACATCATCTGCACTAGCAAAAGCATTGATTAATCTGAACAGCCTTCGATTTGATCAAGTAAAATCCAAGTTTAAATTTATCATCCATTTCGCGGTGGTGGTGATAAGTGGATTGAGATTCAGGTATTGGGCTCGGCTCTGTTCAAACATTTGAATATAGGGGCTAGGTGACACTATTTCCTCACGTTATCTTATCTATGACCGCGGAGACATCAATGAAGTCTTGTATTCCCTGCACCTCTCGTTTTGCTGGTTTCGCTGAATGTGAAGTAATTAACTGCCAAGTCTGGAATTGAGCGCATGTTAATTAATGAGATAATACATTTAATGTTAGAGATGATAACTTCAGGTCTACACAGGATATCGAATAGCTATGCGATGCATTGGACACATACGTAGATAAATGAATATCTCTAACCTCTCTCTGGCTGTATTCTCTGCATACATTGAAATGAAGTGTGATCAATAAAACGTAAAACATTAGGATCGGTTTGATTGTTTGATCATTGGATGCGATTCTGGCAAATAGACATGTGTTAAGTGCTAATGTATTCAAAAGTCACATCACTGTTGACCTTGGACGAGGTGAAATATTGTTCTGGTGGAGTTATGTCAGTCAACACAAGTAGATACCCATTATCACTTGTGGTGAAGGTGTCTCCACACTTATTGACACACAGCCCTCACACATTTGGTTACACATTTCTTTTTTGGGCCGCATAAAATTTTAGTTGATTCAAATCAATACTAATCTAGACCGAGGGTACGTAGTACATACTCTTTATGTAGTCAGTAAGTAGCTATATTTAATACATACCTATCTTCTATTTTTATCACAAATCGATAAAACCAAAAGGGCCAAAGTTGTTAGGCTGTTACTGTATCTAACAGTGTTGGTAAAGTAGTGTGGGTGCAGCTTGTTGTAGTCAGCATGTCTTGTTAAGCTGATGGTCGGTATATCTCCAACATTTCTTACAATGAAGAGTGCTCCAATATGTCTTGAAGATTTCCGACCTCCCTGACCTCAGCTCATTGTCATGAGAATTGTTCTAATCATATTCATCACAACTGATATTACAATGTGAGTGAAGCAACCTTGAGATGAGATGGGTGGCCAGTCCTATTTTGAAAAAAAAAAAAAAAAAAAAAAAAATCAAGACACATACATATTGCAAAGTAAAAATGTAAATCTGCTTCAAAATTCAAAGACTTGGACAGTTTGGTTCTGTGTGGTTTCAAAAGATAGCTGTGTGCTATTTTAATTCGCTTTCTATTTCCTCTACACCTATAGTCGATAGTTCCAGATATTTAATTTCTTCTAGATTTTTTGGTAAAACCCGGTCATGCACTCATGCTTGCAACTTTTCGTGTGATACTGTGATATAACAATTGACATCATACGCAACAATACCTACTAGTGGTGACATTAGGGTTTGCTTCAGCTAATACACAGCAAAAGAAAGACTACAAATAGGTTAATCTGAGTTTGAATTTGATTGAACCGAGACATGGAACAATGCATTGTTAACTTTATAAACAATAACAATATGCACGCCCTCAAATATTGTTTGTTGTATGAATCTGAATCAATATCACAATAGGAAAGCGATGAGGTGATATCGTTCTCTTACAATGTTTGTTTCTTTAGAAGACGTCATGTGATTTTTAAGGTTTGCCGGAATCTAATTTATTTCCTCTGTTTGTATGTGCTGTTAGTTGAGGCCAGGAGCCCTTGGATTTATTACTTTGGAGATTCTGACCACTATACTTAATATAGGATGACCAGCATCACGCAAACCTATCACGGAGCTAATACAACAAGTTCAACACGCTGGCAGTGTGATTTGTTAAATTTAGAACACTTGAAATGTATAGATCTTCTTTACGTACTTGTTGGAAAAGATGTTGGTGTTCATTAAATAAGACCCAATATCCTCATACTTTGTCCAACCATAGGTAGATTAAATCTATTTTTTGAACGGACTACATACCTACATAGCGTATATGTGGATTCTTTTTCTACAGTAGGTATATTGCAACAAGGAAAATCCCTTATTTAACATAATCCTAAGTAATGTGTAAAAAATTGATGGTACTTGTTGGAAAAGATGTTGGTGTTCATTAAATAAGACCCAATATCCTCATACTTTGTTCAACCATAGGTAGATTAAATCTATTTTTTGAACGGAATACATACCTACATTAACATAGCGTGTATGTGGATTCTTTTTCTACAGTAGGTATATTGCAACAAGGAAAATCCCTTATTTAACATAATCCTAAGTAATGTGTAAAAAATTGATCTATGTACTTGCTCTTGCTCTTTCGCTTAATGTGGTCGGATTTGTATGCTTCTTTAATGAAAACATCTTCTCCGTCTTTTATTTCTCTTTCAGTTCTAAAGGAAGTGGCTGCCCTTTCTCTTTTAATTAGATCATATTGCCATTGTTACCAGGCACGTATTTCAATTGAACATTAAACAAAAGTGTATGAACTACATTATACGCTGAGTGCCCGAGGCAAATCTCTACACAATGTACACACACGCTTATGACAATAAAAACCAAACTGTTGGCAGTTTCTTATAATTGAGAGCAAAACGTATGTTTCAATTATTTTGCGCTAAGAAGCCTTGATCTAAATATTTTCATCCATTATGTTACCGAAGAGAAAAATCTCTCGAGGGGGACTTGAAATATCAGAGAACCCAGAATCTGATCTTGTTGGAAAAGATGTTGGTGTTCATTAAATAAGACCCAATATCCTCATACTTTGTTCAACTATAGGTAGATTAAATCTATTTTTTGAACGGACTAGATACCTACATTAACATAGCGTGCATGTGGATTCTTTTTCTACACTACAGTAGGTATATTGCAACAAGGAAAATCCCTTATTTAACATAATCCTAAGTAATGTGTAAAAAATTGATGAGCACCATATCATCACTATTGATGGTGGTCAAATCCCCAGACCTGACTCTCCTGACTAGGTGACTAGACTAGACATTCATGAGATTAATCTCGGATACAATTTTGATTCTAACGAAGACTAATGCACATTTCAAATTAAAAATTAAGATAAGCATTTTATTACTAGGTAATCGAACAAGACGAATAGTAAATTCGTAAGGAAAACGAGTCTCAAAAAAGGCGCCTCTTTTCTGTAGAAATCAATTTGATGGCCCATATTAAAGAGTACGGTGTACAATTAGTAAGGAACTCCAAGGAGAGATATAAAATGTTCATAGGCAATGTCCCGGGCTTGTTATCAACACATAAAATCAGAAAGTACCTAAGATATAAAAACCACCTAGACTTTCTGTTCATTAGTGAAACCTTTTCTCAATATGTAAAGATACATAAAGGAAGGAGAGAAAAAGATCGGAGGACCCCCAACTGACAGCACGTATTAGTACCAGTGAGGAGTATGTATGATACTATGGACCAGATAGTATATAGATAAGTAAAATAACATATTGTGACATTGAAACGTAAATTAGTTCATTATTGAGCAGGCAAGCACATGTGCTTCAGACCTCAGTGAGCACAGAATGTGTCCTGACTAATCGTAGCATAACTGGGGGTAACCCGAACTCCGTGTAAACACACATTTGTCACTGCATAATAATAGACATGTTATATTGGTCAAACTATGTGTGTCAGTGTGTCCTTTCAAGGACAAGAATTTCCCTTAAGGCTTTAGAGACATAGTAATTTATTACAATGATGGAGTACCTATAGAAAGTCTTTCCTTATGTTGGAAGACAAATCAGTGCTGTTGATCCTTATAGACATAAACCGTGAGGGTGTTTGGATCATCATCCATAGCATGAGGATCTTATTGAGTAAAATGCCAGCTAGAATCTTATTGAGAAAAACTGATTTGTCCAATGGGGCTGAACGACCGTGAGGCATTTTCGTACCCTTCAGGCTTGTTCACAGAATACTTTGTTGAACTGCCAAATTCAGAGGAGTCTATTATGTCTGGCAACACTGAGTAATGAATATTGAGGCACCACTTGAGAGTTCTGACTCAGATTCTCGACTCGTAAAGAGTCATGTCTGCTCAAACAACGGGAAATCACGTATTCTGTGCAAAAATAAAAGAAAGGGGCTGAACTGTGTATCTTGCACAATTTTGACAAGATCGGTGAAAGGTTTGAAGTTAAATCATTTCACTGTTGGATGGCTCAGGAACAAATAACCTTTTCAAACTAAAGATATTTTCGTTCTCGGAACGGCTGGCTTTTTCCTATCCTGTCTTCCTTCTCTTCGATTTCGGGACGATGAAACCTTAGCAGTTCCATCTGTCAAACCTCTTTTAGCCATTATTTAGATGTGAATAGCTCTGCCGCTCACTCCGGTACTTAGTGACCTGTCGCGTATAATATCTCTAGTAGCGCGGTCAAACTTTCTTGACTTGGCGGGGCGGAGCGCTACCGCGCTCCTTAATATACTTAGCTAATTTTCAAACTCTCAAATGAGTCAAATTAAATGGCACCTATTGGGTTTAGGTACATTGTGTGCTCTTGTTTTGAATAACTTCTTTCTATGAAGAGATGGTGATAGCACTTCTGAAAGAAACGTGACTGAAGCATCGGGTATCGAGCAATAGATCTTGTACAGATCCTTTCCTAAGCACACGTGCCGGTATGATACATACTCTGGGTTCCTAGATCAATATTGACGCAAACCTGCCTATTTTGTTTCATCTAGTAATTTATTGGCACTCGCAGTGTCTATTCAATTATCACTTTGCGTTTGCATCCATGTACTTAGTATTTGCTCAAAGCCTCAATGTCTCAAGAAGGTGGTTTCAGGATGGGATTTTCCGAACTTTGTCGGTTGAACTGATCTTTGCCGTCAATTCGCAGGACAATTTTCTAGGAATTTTTCATTGTTCCCAATCCAAATAGAAGCCTCAATGTCTCAAGAAGGTGGTTGCGGATAGGATTTTTCCGAACTTTGTCGGTTGAACTGATCTTTGCCGTCAATTCGCAGGACAATTTTCTAGGAATTTTTCATTGTTCCCAATCCAAATATCGTGCGTTTATCTCAGCATGAATGAGATGAAGTTAATTGTGGATTATTTTATGCCACAGATCATTCTTTTGATAAGACCGTAGATTACGTGTAGTATTGAGCTGAAGATTCACGATTTTTCCTGTAGTTCTTATGACGTCATGTAATGAGACAAAATTTGAAATTTATTGAGGCAGTAACTTTGCGATTATTTGTTAGGTTTATATTCTATAGACATCCTAGGTATGAACATTATAATGTTAATGGCTAAAATCCTTGTTAATATTAAGGGATAAGCCAGTCATACTGCGAAGCAAAAGAATGCACTGCTGACGTACTCGCACTAAGACATTCCAGTGCATTTCATTTGGTGAACTACTGTGATCTATGTACTTAAATAATTCCAAAACAAAGTGCTTACTTAAAGCTTATAAAGCCTTTTACTTATTCCTTTCCGAGCAAAATAAAATAGGTAGTAGGTAGGCATGTACCTACCTCCTTCTTTGAATCTAAAGCAAGTACTAGCCTACTACCTACTCCAGATTTAAACGTGAAATAATGGCCATCAGATTTATCAGCTGTTTTCCCCGTCATTCTGCCCCCTCTCTGTGTGACTCCCAACGCTAACACCTACTCTATCGATGATTTATCGACAATGTACATTGTACAATACCAAATAACACAGCAAACTCTCACAGAGAATATAATCAAGTGAGATTATCTTGAGATCAGCGAGCTTGTAGGTCCCAAAGCCAACTGTCATGTTAGGGATAACTAATTACAAGATGGCGTTGAAGGTGGTAAAGTTCAAGATATAAATCTCGAAAATTAGGTAAACTTAGACGAGGTGTTCTCAGGTGTACTAGGCGCCAGGGGTGTTCTAAAGGGGGGGAGGTCGTCCGGTGCCATTTGCCCCCGACCGGGGCCCGGAAACAGCAGTTCCCCACCCTTATTTACTTATTCTCCGTGTCCGTGAGATAGGCATGGTACCTATCTCATGATGTTTGTGAACTGTAGACCTCACTTAGACTCTTTTGCCCGATCTGAGACTTAAACAAAACTGGCCCAGGGGTTCGTTCAGGTTGTAACCGAGCCTGATCTCAGGTGAACCTACCTTGCTTGGCGCAGTAAATAATAATTATAGTCGAGTAAATATGTGGCGGTGGGTAAAGGTTTCCAGCAAAACAGTCGACACTTGAGCTCGCCTAACGAAGTAAAGTAGGCATATGTAAAGGAGCTGTACGTTGAAGTCATACATACGAGGGGTAAAAGACATTTCCTAAAAAGTAAAATGAAGCCTTTCTGATTAAATGCCTATCCGTGGGGTGCACGATTCTTGCAGAAAAGATCAAAAGTACGCAGCTACAACTACTCGTACATGGTAGGAACTTTCGTGTATTTATTATTGACACGCATCTGAATTAATTTTAATCGAATAAAAAAATAAGTCAATTCCACTGATGTTTGTGTTGAGATATTTATATTTTATGGCGACTGCAAACTGCAAGTTTTCGAACCTGATAGATAATCAGCATATGTCAGATGTTTGTTGAAGAAAATTACACTATCTGAAGAGTAGATTCTAATGAGTAGGGGGAGAAACTATTGAAGATATTAGAGGGAGAGGATTCATTCCTTGCAATGCGACTCAAAAGCTGAACGGAAGAATCTGATAAATAATCAGCATATGTCAGATGTTTGTTGAAGAAAATTACACTATCTGAAGAATAGATTCTAATGAGTAGGGGGAGAAACTATTGAAGATATTAGAGGGAGAGGATTCATTCCTTGCAATGCGACTCAAAAGCTGAACGGAAGCATAATTTTTATGGGATTTCCAGATGAGACAAGACTAATTTTTAGAACTGTAAATTAATTTTAGCTCGTGATGCCAACATTGCCAACTCTTTGTTGTATCAAGTATTGTCTGGTATGTCAAAAGGCTCACAAGGGTGTGTTTAACTACTAGATCAATCTAATACAAAGTTATCAATGTTGCCTTATCATCTTATCAATGTTGGATGAGATATTATCGTGTGGTGTATCTACAAGCACACGCATACTTTGTACATCATGATATCTGTGGCCATCACAATCAGTACTGCCATGTGCTGCTCCCATCCTATCTTCATAGGTGCTATCATCAGTTAATGTTGTCTTACCTGGCTAATTAGGCCATCACAATCAGTACTGCCATGTGCTGCTCCCATCCTATCTTCATAGGTGCTATCACCAGTTAATGTTGTCTTACCTGGCTAATTGGGTTAGTAGACACTCAAATAAATAGTATATGTGGACTGAAGGAATTGTAACAAGCTGTTCTCTGGTACATCAGTAGCCATGTTTCTACACTACAGATATTTAACAGTCAAATAAATAGTATATGTGGACTGAAGGAATTGTAACAAGCTGTTCTCTGGTACATCAGTAGCCATGTTTCTACACTACAGATATTTATTGCCTTTGATTGTAACGTCTTGCAAATAAATAATAAAATGAATTCAATCAGAAAGGTCTTTGTGTAATTTATACGTGTCTGGTTTGGACAGGCAATATTTATCTGTGCATGGGCAGACATGTGTTGAGAGCATCAGCGTTTTGTGGGAGAAAAATTGACATAGGATAAGGAAGAAAGTAGCCACATGTAGAAATTGTTAACTGTGTTGGTGTAGGATGACAGGGATTTGTAATTTCGACTTCAACCTAAAGTTGTGGTTACTCCAATGGACAATAACTTCTTTTCTTCTTTACCATAAAATTGTTTGTGTAGGATGACAGGGATTTGTAATTTCGACTTCAACCTAAAGTTGTGGTTACTCCAATGGACAATAACTTCTTTTCTTCTTTACCATTGTGGTTCGGGTGGCTGATAGCAACCTCTTTCCAAGCACTCTTCCTGACACCCTGGCTCAGAAAGTGAAGAAATAAATCAAAAGCTAAATGGCGTTAAATAAAAGGCAATGATTGTCTGAAAGCCAATACATCATAGGACTCTAAGCTCTGAAAGCCTGAACCATTATTATCTTTTGAAATATATATTACTTATGCAAATGTGCACAGAAAAATAAATACAATTAATAACAAAGTCTAACTACATTAGGTACTGTATTTGTTTTAACGCTGCTGATGCTCCTGCAAAAAATAATAATAATAATAATAATAATAATAATAGCTCTTGAGAAAAGTATTAAAATAACACAGTAGGCACTTACTCAGTGGTTTTCTGGTCCGTTATAATACGGTGAGTTTATAATTGATTTGGCTACTTGTTATTGTTTAGTGGCATTCCATCTGAAAGGAAGATTGATGATGTGCGAGATAACGCTATGACGGAGTAGATGGAGCTTTAAGTATCCTCTTCATTACGAGTAAAGTGCTCACTATCATTTATAAATTTATCAAACTCGTGCTTGAAAGAAAAAGAAAGAACTTTGAGAATATGTGAGAATCGGGCACGATGATGATTGACATCTGATAGCATCAGATCATTTTCATATCGGGAAAAAAATAATTGATTTTCATTATCAAGTTGTGAAACAAAGTCTCTTCATCTTCTCCTGTCCCCCTTTTTGCTATCCTATCTTTGGTTGGGTGGAAGTGCTCACTGTGAGAATCCTGCCGTAAAGCCTTTAAAAAAGTCCGGTGTTCCTATTGATATTGTTTGAAAATAATAAATATAGGGTCTCCATGTGCATGTGCCAAGTGTAAATAAGTATTAATATGTCATCATCTTTGCATGCCAGAAAAACAACAACGACAACAAATGCAAGGAATTTTCTTCATTAGGTACATTTATAGGGTGTAGAAGATTAGTGGACAAATTTAATGATGTGGATTCAGGCAAAATATCCACACCAACAAGAAGACACTTACGAGTATAATAGTTTCTAAGACACTTATAATAGTGTCTTGGTGTTGGTACTGTTGGTTAAGACGCTTCTAAGACACTTATAATAGTGTCTACTAAGACGCTTCTAAGACACTTATAATAGTGTCTACTAAGACACTTATAATAGTGTCTTGGTGTTGGTACTGTTGGTTCTTGCACTTAGGACCTAACGCCATAAACGACTCTCGCTTGTGGTTCTAACCAACAAGAAGACACTTATAATAGTGTCTACTAAGACGCTTCCAAGACACTTATAATAGTGTCTTGGTGTTGGTACTGTTGGTTCTTGCACTTAGGACCTAACGCCATAAACGACTCTCGCTTGTGGTTCTTGTCAATCAATATTTTTCATTGATAGGTAAACGTTTTATGAACTTTTTTTATGGTTGACTGCTTTCGAGATTTATGGCAATAGTTGCTGTGATGTGTGGACATATGAATTATTAAGTTTGAGATGGTGTCCTTTGCTCCCTTGTTATTATGTGGTCATGTAGGTAGTGTAACTAAGAAGCTCGTTATATGGATGATTGACATCTGATAGCATCAGATCATTTTCATATCGGGAAAGAAATAATTGATTTTCATTATCAAGTTGTGAAACAAAGTATCTTCTATCTCTCTCTTCATCTTCTCCTGTCCCCCTTTTTGCTATCCTATATTTGGTTGGGTGGAAGTGCTCACTGTGAGAATCCTGCCGTAAAGCCTTTAAAAAAGTCCGGTGTTCCTATTGATATTGTTTGAAAATAACAGAAACTTAACGAGTAATCAGCATCTACGCATGCACTATGGTTATGGTCGATAGTGCAGATGCAGCTTTATGAGTTCTAAGGTTTGTATCAATAGATCCTCAGCATCTTGGAACACGTAGATACGAGATGTACAGATTTGATGACAGAATACTAAGCAAGATATCTAGACACTGTGGACAAGTTTAGACAGACATACTAGCAAGAGATCCTATAGCAATCTTAACGAGTAATCAGCATCTACGCATGCACTATGGTTATGGTCGATAGTGTAGATGCAGCTTTATGAGTTCTAAGGTTTGTATCAATAGATCCTCAGCATCCTCGAACACGTAGATACGAGATGTTACAGATTTGATGACAGAATACTAAGCAAGATATCTAGACACTGTGGACAAGTTTAGACAGACATACTCTAGCAAGAGATCCTATAGCAAGTATATTAAACACGAGTTTTATTTCTTAGAAAAATGCACGAGATTAATATGTGTAGAGAAAAACTCCCTATAGCAAGTATATTAAACACGAGTTTTATTTCTTAGAAAAATGCACGAGATTAATATGTGTAGAGAAAAACTCCTCTTGTATGCATCTGAGGAATGCACACTCCCTAGGACTGCATTTCCTACACACTTTTGGGTTTCAGCAGAAGTTTCTAAATAAACCTAATCTAATGTTCTGGAGTCCGCTGTAATGAAGTAGAGAGATCCACGGCTGGAAAGTTTCGAAATGAGGTTTTTCGCCCACATTGGAAGTTTTAAAATGAAATGTTGACTCCTTGCATCTCCATCCCATGGTTCCGTCTTGATTTGTCTAAATAGCTAAATACCTATCTTCTCTCCTTGGGATCTCCTCTTCTGTTCTCAATTAGTTACTCTGATCTTTCCAGTACAGATCCTTTTCATACTTGCCCTCCAGTGAAATGTAAACGCAAGTATTATTCCGGCCACTCACAGCTCAGACAGACCTAAGTCCGTCAGACAGTTGGAACTTGTGTGGCCGGCATGAGAGACCTGTAGTCGGGATCTCTTTCAGTCTGAGCGTAGTACTCGAATGAGACTATTAAACAAACAGCTCAAAAAAGTCTTTTTACCTCATTGGGCTGATATTCTCAAAAGAGTATAACAATTCATGTGTCTGTTGGGATTCAAACCTGCGCCTCCCGCTTTCCGGACGGCTTATTGTCTGCTCTACCGAAATAAAGCAGATAGGTACCAAATAAGATAATACAATTGACTGAAATAAAACAGTACCGAACAGGCTGAGTCGATGGAAACAAAACACCCACTTGTGGTGCCTAAAAATTATACCTACAAGTCAATATTGGCAGGGTTGTTGTCAAGGGTTGGTGGTGAGGGGAGGGAGGAGCGTGATTGGAGGTGAGTGGGGCAATTGAAAATATGGTCCACGGTTAGGGTATCACCGCACCCGCAGGTGGGTCGAGGGTCTCTCTTGAATAAGTGGTCATGAGTTAGTCGGGTGTGACCGATTCTTAGGCGAGTTATGACTACCTCCTTTCTCTTTGAGCCACAGCCTGCCCTATTGTTTCACCCACAAATGATTGTTCTTATGGATTGTGATAGAAATAGATTCCTGGTCACATTTATTTACATGATTTTTGTTACACTCTGTCGTAATCTATTTGTAACTGATCTGGTCCGAGTGTTTCCCATCACCAAACCCTCTCAATGATGTCCACAATGTTCATTATTTTCTCTGCCTGACGTCATAAAAATGATGTCAATGAAAAGCGTTTTAGAGTTCTTGAGCGCTAAAGACATAAATTCGTTCGAACATTTATGCATTATTGCATTTTTTTCTTCAACAGATACGGTATTTTGATTAATGACTAGTAGTACGCAATGTAGTCACCACCACAGATGTATCTTCTTGGCTTCAGTTGTATCTAGTATCACATGTTGTGGTCGCGTGTGTTTTCTACAATCGTTTTTAAATACCTGCTTTCGAATAGCTTTTATTTACGAGTAAATACTCGTAAATAAAAGCTATTCCAAAGCAAATGCATGGAAACGCATTACAATTGTCAAGAAAAGACAGAATATTTTAATGATGTTCTTTGGCTAATTGCTGGGTGTAAGTAGGTAAACAATAAATGAAATCATTATCTCTATCACTGTTGACCTTGGACGAGCTGAAATATTGTTCTGGTGGAGTTATGTCAGTCTACACAAGTAGATAGATACCCATTATCACTTGTGGTAAAGGTGCCTCCACACTTATTGACACACAGCCCTCACACATTTGGTTACACATTTTTTTTTTGGGCCGCATAAAATTTTAGTTGATTCAAATCAATACTAATCTAGACCGAGGGTACGTAGTACATACTCTTTATGTAGTCAGTAAGTAGCTATATTTAATACATACCTATCTTCTATTTTTATCACAAATCGATAAAACCAAAAGGGCCAAAGTTGTTAGGCTGTTACTGTATCTAACAGTGTTGGTAAAGTAGTGTGGGTGCAGCTTGTTGTAGTCAGCATGTCTTCGTTTATAGTCCCCTAGCTAGACGCTGATCTACTCTCTGTTTATAGTCCCTCAGCCAGACTTTTTTGAAATCAACCAATAAGATTACTTAATCCGAGAGTTTAACTTAAACCGAGTTTAAACTCATATTGTGGCCCCAACCATTAGTAGGTATTTTTATTGAAAGATACAATAGATTCTTCTACTCCTTTTATGAGATAGCATCGATTTCTCCTTCTAGTCCGGTTAGCCGTTAGTAGAAACATATAGGTTATGTGCCGATTAAAAGTTTGAATATGTGTTGATTTTTCTATAAATTCACATTTCCTTTTCGTATAATTATCTCCCATCAATGACCACAGCAAGTTGGAACTTCAAAAGTCCTCTATCTCTGAGTAGTGAGCTCTGACAACCTCCATAGTGATTCCGACCTCTGAAACTGGGATCTTGCATCGTACGATCTCGTTCCACATAATGACAGAGACATACGTTTACTCATAATACAACATTATTAGCTGTCATATTACATTGGCATGTCTTGTTAAGCTGATGGTCGGTATATCTCGAACATTTCTTACAATGAAGAGTGCTCCAATATGTCTTGAAGATTTCCGACCTCCCTGACCTCAGCTCATTGTCATGAGAATTGTTCTAAGCATGTCTTGTTAAGCTGATGGTCGGTATATCTCCAACATTTCTTACAATGAAGAGTGCTCCAATATGTCTTGAAGATTTCCGACCTCCCTGACCTCAGCTCATTGTCATGAGAATTGTTCTAATCATATTCATCACAACTGATATTACAATGTGAGTGAAGCAACCTTGAGATGAGATGGGTGGCCAGTCCACGTATCTTAAACTATCTTTTGTTCTGATGGATGTGCTTGTTCCTATGTAGATTTGTTGACTGATTAATTGTTCGTATTATCTGAACCATACCGAACATTCACATTCTCACTTTTATGAGATTTCGTACAGAAAATAGTTCGACGTTCATGGATGTTTGTTTTGTTTTCAAAATGAACTGTTTTCAATATTAATGATCCATGAAGGATCAACTCCATGACTTTCATCATAAAACTAGACAAGCCAATCTTTTTGAGTAACAGATCGACGTTCATGGATGTTTGTTTTGTTTTCAGAATGAACTGTTTTCAATATTAATGATCCATGAAGGATCAACTCCATGACTTTCATCATAAAACTAGACAAGCCAATCTTTCTGAGTAATTTGAATCCCTTTGATCTGTTGCCTTCTGTGAAAATATTTGAAAGCGATCTTTATGATCTGTCCGTATAAAACTTTCAAGGAGTTCATCAGTACTTGTATATCCAAAATCCATGTAGGTAGATTATTTATGTGCAATATACCCGTTAGTGACGTTGAGTAATTTGAATCCCTTTGATCTGTTGCCTTCTGTGAAAATATTTGAAAGCGATCTTTATGATCTGTTCATATAAAACTTTCAAGGAGTTCATCAGTACTTGTATATCCAAAATCCATGTAGGTAGATTATTTATGTGCAATATACCCGTTAGTGACGATATAGAAGCAAAAGAATGCACTGCTGACGTACTCGCACTAAGACATTCCAGTGCATTTCATTTGGTGAACTACTGTGATCTATGTACTTAACCGTGAGGCATTTTCGTACCCTTTAAGCTTTCAGGCTTGTTCACAGAATACTTTGTTGAACTGCCAAATTCAGAGGAGGCTATTATGTCTGGCAACACTGAGTAATGAATATTGAGGCACCACTTAAGAGTTCTGACTCAGATTCTCGACTCGTAAAGAGTCATGTCTGCTCATATAACGGGAAATCACGTATTCTGTGCAAAAATAAAAGAAAGACTCTCGGGTTTCTGCTGTTATCTAGATCGCCCATGGAATTACAAATTACTTATTCCACGAATGATTAGCTCATGCGTCGTTTATTTAAATGACCCAACAACAATATTAGCGAAAAAAGTAGAGTTCTTTTTAACTTTAACTTTTTAACTCACCTACTAGAAAGACTCTCGGGTTTCTGCTGTTATCTAGATCGCCCATGGAATTACAAATTACTTATTCCACGAATGATTAGTTCATGCGTCGTTTATTTAAATGACCCAACAACAATATTAGCGAAAAAAGTAGAGTTCTTTTTAACTTTAACTTTTTAACTCACCTACTTCTTTTTTTTTATGATTCTATCTGCAAAAACAAATAAAGCTGTCAAAATATTTCGTGCTCTGAGCTATTATAGTGTCTAGGTCTAGAAGAGAAAGTTTAGGGTTAGGGTTGACACTCTTCCTGAATCCTGATAGTGAAGATGCAGATTTGTCAGTTCTGTTAACTTCCGCATCTAAAGATCACTGATGTTTGGAAAAAAAAAATCTGTTTTATAGCGATTGCCATTATGGACATCCTTTTTTGGGCGTACACTGGTTTCTTATCAAATGTTTACATTTGTATTTGGCGCTCGTTGTCCTTGTTAACAATGTTACGTATTTCTATTTGAAAAACATATTTCCTTGTTTTATTCTCCTCCCTTCTTAAATCTCATTTTCGTGATAGTGTTTCTTGACTTTTGAAATTTCCTTGCAGAAAAGATCAAAAGTACGCAGCTACAACTACTCGTACATGGTAGGAACTTTCGTGTATTTATTATTGACACGCATCTGAATTATTCTGAAATCGACAATGAATGAAATGAATACGCATTAAATACGCACGCGCGTTACTGTACGCCTAATCTGGAATAGGCAAAATTTTTCATTTAACTAATCTCTTAAGAACACACAATACGAGTGCTCGTAGAATCATTGCTCAGTTACATTCAGATTCAGCTAGGATCTCTCGTAATTAATCACATCCACTGACTCCACTGTTGCTTTCAGACTGAAATAGTTGAAATACACAAAAGTTTTCATTTAACTAATCTCTTAAGAAACACAATACGAGTGCTCGTAGGATCATTGCTCAGTTACATTCAGATTCAGCTAAGATCTCTCGTAATTAATCACATCCACTGACTCCACTGTTGCTTTCAGACTGAAATACTGAATCCACAATTCGTAAGTATCGTAAGTAATCCGCAGATCATTCTTTTGATAAGACCGTATATTACGTGCAGTACTGAGCTGTGAAGATTCACGATTTTTCCTGTAGTTCTTATGACGTCATGTAATGAGACAGTGGACAAAATTTGAAATTTATTGAGGCAGTAACTTTGCGATTATTTTTTAGGTTTATATTAGACATCCTATGTATGAACATTATAATGTTAATGGCTAAAATCCTTGTTAATATTAAGGGATAAGCCAGTCATACTGCTAAAAGGCCATGAAGAATACCAATGTCTCGAATCAATGAAAATGTCAAAGGAAAAGATAATACCATTGAGTTGGTGTGCCTGTGCCTGGTGGGAAAACTGTAATATGATCCATATTTGGTTCAATGTAACAAGATGAACAAATGAAAAGTTAGTAAAGTATGAAGATGTGGTTGAATTAATAACTCAGGATCTGATCAGTGATCAACCCTCAGGATGCATTACCGTATTAACACCCGCCAGTTATGAGTGTGCGATAATGGCTTATACGGAATGCATTAAATAATAAAGAGTTTAAGTAAGGTGATTTTCTTTATTTTTCTCACATTATGACATCACATTATTGGGTTCTAAATCACTATCGGCATCTGTAATCAAGCGATATTAAATCGGATATAATTTTGCTAAGTGACTCATTTACATATTATCCTCAAGTAGATCGAGTATACAGGGTGTATCTAGTTATCATAACACAGGGTGTATCTAAAATTCTAAATATCATGAGTGTAGTACGACAAAACTTCTCTTTCAGTCGTTTGTCAAAAGGTGTGTCCAAACATAGTCGATCGACGACGAGGAAAATCTATGTTGTCGAGGCAGTGTGGACGGTTCAGTCGACATCAATCGATGGCCGGTCGACTATGTGTGGACGTACTTGAAGAACTTTCTCTTTTTTTTTTTTTTTTTTTTTTTTTTTTTTTTTTTTTTCCCCACGTTCATTTTTACATTTTTTTTTTGTTTGCCGATGATAGGTATCTGTGGTTTTTTTCATGTTGTCCTGCCATTTTTGGCTCTCAATAATTGAGCAATGGAGTCAAAATTACTCAAATATATGTTTCGTAAGCCGTAAGTGACGTAAGTCTGCCAGTGTGAAAATGTCAATGATTGTGAGTATTCTTCTCAAACTGATGAATATCATGGATGTAACAAATGGAATATCAAAATGGAACATTTATGTAGTCCTATGACTATCATTATCCAGACATCATCTGCACTAGCAAAAGCATTGATTAATCTGAACAGCCTTCGATTTGATCAAGTAAAATCCAAGTATAAATTCATCATTCATTTCGCGGTGGTGGTGATAAGTGGATTGAGATTCAGGTATTGGGCTCGGCTCTGTTCAAACATTTGAATATAGGGGCTAGGTGACACTATTTCCTCACGTTATCTTATCTATGACCGCGGAGACATCAATGAAGTCTTGTATTCCCTGCACCTCTCGTTTTGCTGGTTTCGCTGAATGTGAAGTAATTAACTGCCAAGTCTGGAATTGAGCGCATGTTAATTAATGAGATAATACATTTAATGTTAGAGATGATAACTTCAGGTCTACACAGGATATCGAATAGCTATGCGATGCATTGGACACATACGTAGATAAATGAATATCTCTAACCTCTCTCTGGCTGTATTCTCTGCATACATTGAAATGAAGTATGATCAATAAAACGTAAAACATTAGGATCGGTTTGATTGTTTGATCATTGGATGCGATTCTGGCAAATAGACATGTGTTAAGTGCTAATGTATTCAAAAGTCACATCACTGTTGTATCGGTTTGATTGTTTGATCATTGGATGCGATTCTGGCAAATAGACATGTGTTAAGTGCTAATGTATTCAAAAGTCACATCACTGTTGACCTTGGACGAGCTGAAATATTGTTCTGGTGGAGTTATGTCAGTCAACACAAGTAGATACCCATTATCACTTGTGGTGAAGGTGTCTCCACACTTATTGACACATCCTGGCTCAGAAAGTGAAGAAATAAATCAAAAGTTAAATGGCGTTAAATAAAAGGCAATGATTGTCTGAAAGTCAATGCATCATAGGACTCTAAGCTCTGAAAGCCTGAACCATTATTATCTTTTTGAAATATATATATTACTTATGCAAATGTGCACAGAAAAATAAATACAATTAATAACAAAGTCTAACTACATTAGGTACTGTATTTGTTTTAACCATTATCTCTACAATCGTAAGTACGAGTGTTATTATTTTATTGCGGAAAAACTAGAAAATATTTGTGACCAAGATGATCCACGCCCTCCTAATCTCCAAACACAAGGTCTATGGCACAAGCATTTGCTTTTACGGATGGGTATACCAATTATATGTAAACTGCATGTTATGTTCTACACTCGTATCTTGAATACGTAATAATTGGAAACTTCTTCAACAAAGCAGATTCGGAAATCGGAAGAAAATCCCATTTGGAGGTACGTAGGTCTGTGACATTTTGAACTCACGGGGGCCGCGCAAAGCGGCAACATTGCGTACGCGGTTGCACAAACTGGGTGTTTAATGTAAACAAAAAAGTCGTAAACACTGGCCTTGGTATTTGTGTAGACAATTTCATGCACGGGAGGAGTGCCACGGAGATCCAATGATGTCATGGTCTGAAATATTTTCTTTTAATGGAGAGCACAATTTTTTATGTTAGTCATGTGGTATGTAAACGTTCGCATGATGATGAATGTCGACACTTCGCTGTCATCGTAAATCAGAATCGTGTGGTTATACCCCCCCTCGCAGGCTTGTCTTCTGCCCCCAGTGTTGCTAGCACCTACCGTCAGCCTTTGCTGAATCATCTGATGAACCCAGAGCATTCACCAATAGAGCATCAGGATCAGGACTTAAGGACCCGAGATGACCCATACCAAAAATTTAGTTTTAAAGAAATCAAATACCTATCAAATTTACTGTTCAAAGATAGAAATTCACATGGTGATATTAATTTTTTATAAAATTTTATCCATTCATAGCAATGGTTTCAATATGAAAAGGAAAACGAATGTAGTCAATTTAGAAGACAGTAATGCAAAAGTTGAAACAGAGCTCGATAGATAAACATTGTAGAAATAGAGCAAATATGTTTGTCTTTTAACCCATACGAGATGTGAACTTCGCCTAGATTTCTTCATGCTCGTACAACGACTTGAAATTCCAGAGAAAAGTTTTGATCAGAATAAATATGAAAGTTTTGACAATAGGAAGATAGATCTGAAGGAGATCTGTGAGACCAGTACAAATGTTAAACTTCACTTCTTGTTTGGGTTAGTAGGGAAAAAGATCTTTTTAGTCGTGGTTCTGTAACAAAAAAAGTAATAAGAAACATTGGTTGATTTTCATTTGTGCAGGGAAAAGTGCATTTAGCAACATATGAATTCTCTAGACTTTTCATGTTTTCTTCTTTATCTTAAAGCCAAATTTTATCTATCTCTCAAATGAAGATAGGACAATTAAAATTGTACCTCCTTAACAATGCGTGTAAAAACCATTCAACTATCCATTTGTTCTTCTTTTCATTATCATAGGTGCAACATTATACGAATCTCGTAATCTCGTACTTGGAGAGGTCGTATGTTTTGGTTCTGGCACATTAAGCTACGAGTAACGAGTTACGAATATTATCTGGTGGATATGATGAGGTGTTTGTTTTTATGTTCGAATATTTTGTACGTGGGTTGTGGCGCCTATTAAATGTTTCCTACAGAAAAAAAGCGAGAAATACTTCAAAATTAAATACTTTTTATTAAAGTGTGTAATACTGCCTAATCATTTCCAAATATCTTGGACATAATTATAATGTTCTCTGGTGGAATTTCTGGATTCAATGTGGACGTTGATTGCAAAGAGAGGTCACATTTTTAATAATAATTTTAAATTCATTTTTCAATTATCTCGTAGATAAAATGTTGTTTCTTTCCCTTGTCATCATTGTGATTTTTTACTGTTTACCGCTTATTTCATAAGATACAAGGAAGGATAGGATATTTACATGTGTAAATATGAGAATTTTATACTTTCTATTCTAAATATTTAATGTTTTTATGAACACGTCTTTTACTCTTGGTATGTTTTGACTTGTATCGATTGATTGACAGTTACTTCGAAGAGATTTTTTTTGGTCTTTATTTACCTAACATCTGGGGTAAAAAATCGTTGAAGGTAGAAAAAAATTTGATCAAAAGAGGAATATTATCCTTCTTAAAAAAAAAACATTGGTATTTTGTGTTGGTCCATTTCCATGTTTATTCTGAACGATTCAAAGACAACGCATGTAATATTTCAATACAATAATAATTGCTAATCAATGTCCTGTAGTTGTGTCCTGTATGTATTCTCAAGAGTCACAGGCCAGGGAAAGTTGGCCTGATGGATTCAAACATAATAATCAACGAACAAAACAACGACAAAGTCGTCTAATACATCTAAACTTGTATTTTGTGTAGTAACTGATGACAATGATGAGAGACTGGTGATGTCAAACATCGAGAATCCGCCATATTAGCTACAAATCAGTTCTCTGAAACAAAGATGATGCTACATACAAATAGACAAAACATGAGCGACATTCCTGCGTCTTTCTCTCGATATTCTGCCTTGGAATATAATGACTGAGGAACTTGATGTGCAAATTGCGACTCGTCAAGTTGAGTTTGATGACGCGACGTCTGCCTTTGTCGACGATCTCTTGAAACCTCATTATTACTCATTAGACGAGATAATCGCACGATAAGATCTAGAATAATCTAGATATTCTAGATTGTTTGCTTGAAATTATTGTGATTGTGAAATATGAGATGTTTTTGGTCATTGACTCATTTTCGACATAAAAAAGAACCTTTGCTACATGCAGAAAATAATGAACGTTGGATCATCAATATCATCATCCATAGCATGAGGATCTTATTGAGTAAAATGCCAGCTAGAATCTTATTGAGAAAAACTGATTTGTCCAATGGGGCTGAACCGAAAGGAAGATTGATGATGTGCGAGATAAAGCTATGACGGAGTAGATGGAGCTTTAAGTATCCTCTTCATTACGAGTAAAGTGCTCACTATCATTTATAAATTTATCAAACTCGTGCTTGAAAGAAAAAGAAAGAACTGAGAATATGTGAGAATCGGGCACGAGAAAACTACATCATGTTAGAATGTAAGCTATAGGGTGTGACAGAAGTGATTCGAACAATATGAGAGATGAAAGCAAATACTTACGAATATTCAGGGTACGGACATTTGGACGGGCCAATTCTGCATAGTGTTGAACGGGCCTGGTTGATTTTTACTTCCGAAATTTTATTTCCTGTGCTTGGCCTTGTTTACATTCAAAATACTCGTTTTACCGTCCCCTGGAAACTCTGGAAGGAAGATAGGCAGATTTTACCATACAACTTGCTCTTCTTCTGGCTTTGTTTTCCAGCGCGAAGCGGCTGTTATGAGCAAATAATCCAACTATGTTCCCCAAGACATCATACACATGGGTAATATTGAGAATATGTGAGAATCGGGCACGAGAAAACTACATCATGTTAGAATGTAAGGTATAGGGTATGACAGAAGTGATTCGAACAATATCTTCTGGCTTTGTTTTCCAGCGCGAAGCGGCTGTTATGAGCAAATAATCCAACTATGTTCCCCAAGACATCATACACATGGGCAATAGGTATTGCATAAATAAAGGGTCTCCATGTGCATGTGCCAAAGTGTAAATAAGTATTAATATGTCATCATCTTTGCATGCCAGAAAAACAACAACGACAACAAATGGAAGGAATTTTCTTCATTAGGTACACATTTATGGGGTGTGGATTAGTGGACACTGAATCCAAACAATTCAGACAAAATATCCTCCTAACCAACAGTTTCAGCAGAAGTTTCTAAATAAACCTAATCTAATCTTCTGGAGTCCGCTGTAATGAAGTAGAGAGATCCACGGCTGGAAAGTTTCGAAATGAGGTTTTTCGCCCACATTGGAAGTTTTAAAATGAAATGTTGACTCCTTGCATCTCCATCCCATGGTTCCGTCTTGATTTGTCTAAATAGCTAAATACCTATCTTCTCTCCTTGGGATCTCCTCTTCTGTTCTCAATTCGTTACCTACTCTGATTTTTCCAGTACAGACCCTTTTCATACTTGCCCTCCAGTGAAATGTAAACGCAAGTCTTATTCCGGCCCCTCACGGCTCAGAGAGAACTAAGTCTGTCAGACAGTCGGAACTTGTGTGGGCGGCATGAGAGACCTGTAGTCGGAATCTTTAGCCTGAGCGTGAGTGGTCAGCATCGTAGTACTTAAACGAGGCTATTCAACAAATAAACAAGTAGTCTTTTCGACCCATTTGGCTGATATTCTCGAAAGAGTATAACAATTCATGTGTCTGTTGGGATTCAAACCTGCTCCTCCCGCTTTCCGGACGACTTATTGTCTGCTCTACCGAGATAAAGCAGATAGGTACCAAATAAGATAACACAATTGACTGAAATAAAACAGTACCGAACAGGCTGAGTCGATGGAAACAAAACACCCACTTGTGGTGCCTAAAAATTATACCTACAAGGTATTTGATTCCGAACCAGAGAGAGTCTGCTGTAATACCTTCTAGAGGTAGGTATAGGCGCATCATAAAATAGGCTAATTTATTGTGAAGCTTAAAAACATTGAGAAATGTTCAGGGTTCGAAGCGTGTCAAGACTATCAAGGGATTTCTACCTCTAGCCAGGCTGCCAGGTGCTAGTGAAAAGGAACCTAGGTTAGCAACAATGCAACAAAGGATTGTATGGAAGTCTTTGAGTCAGATTACTCTTTAATTGTATGGAAAATTAATATGACTTTTGTCAAGTAGTCCTCGGAAGAAAGTCCACGGAATATTAAAACCTGAACTGCCCAAGTCCTTACACAAGACCTTGTGGTTATTTTTTCTTCTTGCCCTGTTTTATAACTTTTCTCAAGTCTATCATTTCCCTTGTTACTTTCCTCAAGTACAAACAGGTACATTTTTCTCAGTCGTCTTTTTCATCCGTCAGAGGAGATGTGGGTACCAAAATTTCACACGGAGCCCCGAGGGTATACACGGGTGTTCGGGGGACCCTGTACGATAATATTCTAGCATTAGTATAAATCTTCGTGGGCGACGAGGATTACCAAAAAATTCTAACGATAGGGATTAGATTTCAGTGTAAGATAGCGAGCATAGAGCACCAATCATTCTGTGACCCGTGCTCAGGGCGTCAAAAACCTGAAATGGCTCTATTATACAATGATTTGTACAAATTGTCATCTCGGAGAGAATGATTCTTCGTGGGACTTGTTCCAATTTTAACTTGGTCCAATTTAATTGCAAATTTTTAATCAAGTGTGAGGACTGTGGACAGAATAGTCGGTCGGTATCCAAAGAGACTATGGCTATAAAACTTGATGTCATCTTACACTTGAGGCCCTAATTAATGAATGCTTGGAGACCGGAGTTCAAGCTTCGTTAACTAAAAGGAAAAAGATTATGTGATGAGTTTTTGGTTTTAGAGATATTTTCGCCGAAAAAATAAACGAAACTCCGTTTTTTTCACCGGCGTTTTTCTTTCGTAGCTATGAAACAACTCTTGTGGTCTGTGTCGTAACATGCCCCTTCATAGTATGCCTATCATCAGATGGGCGAGAAGAACACAGTATTTTAGATTCCCATTTAGGTGCTGGGTCAACACGAGAACACCGGAATTTCCCAGAAAGTAACCCGTTGAAATTGGGGCAAAGACCCAAGATGTTAGTCCCCTCTTAAAATAAATGCTTAAAAAAACCCCCCTTGAAATATTTGTAATCGGAAAACGAGTATAAATTTATGTCGATGGCAGGCATCGAACCGGGGACCTTCTGCATGACAATCAAGCGCGTTTCCACTAGGCTAACCGTGTCCCTGCTTTCCTTCTAGGATGTACCGTTTGAATACCAACTTGAAAAAAAAACTCACCTGAAGACAAATGGCAATGTTGACTCGACATCCGAAGCTAGTGGACACGGCCCGCGGTGACAGGCCCAAGGCCGAGAACAGCTTGGAGAAGGCCGAAGTCAGATGTATGCGCGGCCTCTCCTCAGCTACCACAACACAGGTACGTACACATCCCAGGGCAATGTTACGGGCCTTGAGCTGGGGGATTGAGCCGCTCAGCCCCTTGGTACAAAGCTCCATTACACCTGGGAATAGGGAGAGCAAGGGAGTTCGGAAAATGATTTATACTGAAAAAACTTCGACTCTCTCTATGCTTGCACACACTCGGTCATGGAGCAGAGATTACTTTGTGAACTTTAAGGGACTTTAACTTAAAATATTTGATCCCTATTTTAATTTTAATCAAAAAGTGAAGTAGTTTGGTTTCAATACAACCCAACACTTTGAAATATGACCACTCAAAAAAACACTTTAGGTGTATTTTCCTTTCGAAAAATTGACCCCTGCCAAAACAGAAACTGAAGGGAGAAGTGGTCGATTTTCCAGTCGTCAATGGTTTCCCGAAAGAAAAATACACCTTTTCAAAGGCCAACTATTTTAGGGTCCAACTTACCATACGAGCAGAACGTATCTCGGACCCGGTATTGACTCACGGCAGATAGCCACAGGGCCGGGTTCACTTCCACCTCACTCGGGGGTATGAGTATCGAGTGATGCCCTGAATATACAGAGCTCAGCACCCATAGGGCGAACCCTAGCCCGCAGTACGGGTCCAGACATAGGGCTATGTGACGAGATGGATAAAGTTCACAGGCTAGCTTCATGGAGCGACATAGGGAGGTGACTGCAGCGTGAGACATCTTGATCCCGGCGAGCATACCTGAAGAATAAAGTTATAGACATAGGGCATTGTGATGGCATAGGAGAGGGCTGCATTCCTAAAACCAACTTTACAATTCACATACCTACTTCGAAAAAATTGGACTTCACAATAACTATTGTAATGCCTTTGCAAGGTTTTCAAAGGCTTTCTTTTGTAATATTAGGTAATAAGTCGTAACTATAACAAAGTGCGATAAGTAAGCAGATTTAAAGGTTCATCAAAATGACCAAAGTGGTCATGGTCAGGAAAAAATTAAAAATATATCATTTCGCCACAAAAACTTCTATTTTCGATTAAATTGATAACTTACCAGTGGTGGATACGCTAAAGTCGAGATAGGCTAGCATCTCCGCTGTAGGCGCTCTGTAGAGGGCCGCCAATTTCTTCTTGGGCATATCATCCGTATCCAGAATGGTAGGCCAAGACTTGATGTCCACTACATTGGATGCCTCCTGGAATAACAAAGAAGAAAGTGGGAGATTAGGAAATATGAAGAAACCAGTCTCTTTGATAACAAAACACACAGACCATACGAGTCTCAATCTACCCTGTCCTTCTCTCTTCGATTTCGGGACAATAAGACCTTAGTAAACCTGCCTCGGAACCTCATTATTACTTATTAGACGAGATAATCGCACAATAAGATCTAGAATAATCTAGATATTCTAGATTGTTTGCTTGAAATTATTGTGAAATATGAGATGTTTTTGGTCATTGACTCATTTTCGACATAAAAAAGAACCTTTGCTACATGCAGAAAATAATGAACGTTACTTCATTAATGGCGAATCTGCTCAAGATATCAAGATCCCACTGTCTTGGGATGTGTCTGATCTTCTTTATTCTTAATGAACGTTACTTCATTAATGGCGAATCTGCTCAAGATATCAAGATCCCACTGTCTTGGGATGTGTCTGATCTTCTTTATTCTTACTTTACTATTGTCTGGTGACTGGTGACCTATAACTATCGGGGAAAATAAAGACAAGGCCGCAGTATACATTGTATTGTTGGCAACAACCAAGAAGAATAATTCCGAGACATACAGACAGCAGACCAAGAGACATGTTGTTCTCAATGTAGATACTCTGAATTGTCTGGTGACTGGTGACCTATAACTATCGGGGAAAATAAAGACAAGGCCGCAGTATACATTGTAGGTATTGTTGGCAACAACCAAGAAGAATAATTCCGAGACATACAGACAGCAGACCAAGAGACATGTTGTTCTCAATGTAGATACTCTGAGATCAACTCATTATCCAAGTATTCATGTTCATCTCAGCTTCCAGTATTGACTGCATAGATGCAGATAAATTCTAATCACTATTGATTTTCTGAAATCAATAATGTTGATTACTGGCAGATCACATTAAAGCAATTAGTCCCAACTCGTAGATGCAGATAAATTCTAATCACTATTGATTTTCTGAAATCAATAATGTTGATTACTGGCAGATCACATTAAAGCAATTAGTCCCAAGTTCTAGCGTTCACATGAGTTGGTATATGTTTTAATTACTCAGAGAGCTCTAATAATAAATGCCACACACTGGCACTCACAGGTATGTTGTAC
The DNA here is from genome assembly GCF_000475195.1 of Diaphorina citri. Taxonomy (NCBI): domain Eukaryota; kingdom Metazoa; phylum Arthropoda; class Insecta; order Hemiptera; family Psyllidae; genus Diaphorina; species Diaphorina citri. Next base: position 124,520 of record NW_007377454.1, read on the forward strand.
TGGAATCTGCCCCTGAATAAAAAAAAGAACTTTGAAACCCGTTTTGCTAAAGTCCTGCTGTCAGCATAAATTGACGAAGGCTAGGGATTGTTTTTTGGGGCCAATGTTTTAGGTCCTGTGACATTAAGGTTGACATGTTAAGACCTCAACTTAATGTTCACTTGTATTCATTTATTTTAAAATGCTTATACTGCTGTAAAACTAGCAGAAACCTTGTTTCTTTGTTCGGGACCTCTGAACCAACCTACACAAAATACCAAGACCGGTTGGTTGGCAATTGATAGTGCTGAACTTTACATAGTTAATGAAGTACCCAAACTGTACATTTTGGATCAAATGACAAAACCTTGATTTGTAGATTTTAGAAATTCACAGAAAACAAGGGAACTGACGAGATTTCATTCAAAATCAAGTAATCGAGCATCAAATAAATGAAATACCACTTCATCATGTCAAGAAGCTGCTGGTATCTCGAGATTTAATATCAATGCTCAAACTCCATGTGAGACATCTGGTTTATAACATACTGCCCAAATTTCTACTTTTTCCATATAAGGGAAATTAACTACCGGTTGAATTTGTGTTTATACCTATGTCCTAACACATGAAAATTGCCTGGATTTTAGTTTGATATAGTATCTTTGTGATATTTTCTGTTGGTGTTATTTGAGTTATTGCAACGTGCTTTATTCAAGCAATTCAAAAACTAGCTTGTTTTTTTCGCGACTCGTGACCAACAGTATGTCAAACGACTGGGATAAATTCCATTAGAAAAGAATAATAAAATTCGGTTTGGCTGATGTTGTAAAGTCGGCTCACATCGCGATGAAATACTCCAAGATTAGCCTGGAAGCGAAGTAATTAATAAAACGCCCTCCTTCCCTTCATGCACATGAGACCTACCTGTAACTCGTAATATTCTTACCTTTATTTTTATAATACCCATAGGAATACCTAGATATAATAATTAATACATTTTTTTTTTTTTTTTTTTTTTAATACACATGAAAATTGCCTGGATTTTAGTTTGATATAGTATCTTTGTGATATTTTCTGTTGGTGTTATTTGAGTTATTGCAACGTGCTTTATTCAAGCAATTCAAAAACTAGCTTGTTTTTTTCGCGACTCGTGACCAACAGTATGTCAAACGACTGGGATAAATTCCATTAGAAAAGAATAATAAAATTCGGTTTGGCTGATGTTGTAAAGTCGGCTCACATCGCGATGAAATACTCCAAGATTAGCCTGGAAGCGAAGTAATTAATAAAACGCCCTCCTTCCCTTCATGCACATGAGACCTACCTGTAACTCGTAATATTCTTACCTTTATTTTTATAATACCCATAGGAATACCTAGATATAATAATTAATACTTTTTTTTTTTTTTTTTTTTTTAACTGATAACGGGTTATGAAAGTGGTCTTCCCCCAATATGGAAATGAATTTAACACTCCTGTACGTATGTATCTGTAGGTAATGAGAAGAGAAATTTCAGCCATTGCTAGAGTGTGAGAGGGACCATGTTTTCTGCTCTGGTATACGCTGATCAGAAGTTGGTTTCCTGTTCTATTTGTCTCTGATATGGACACTGGAGACACTCTGTCTTCGAAGGACTTGAATAAGAATCTGTAACTGACAAAACAAGAGAGATTACTTAGTGGAAGTTGGTTACATTGAACAAGAGAGAAAAAAATCTTTCTTAGAACATGAACAAAATAAAATTAAAGTAAGTAGTATAATATATGTACCTCGCTTACCTATTCAATCGCTCATGTACGAGTACCTACTGTACGTTATGTGTGCTAGGAGAGAGGGGTTGGTTGGTCAAGAATTTAATTACTTTAAACAGCAACCTCTGTCGCCAAACCAGACGGCAAATAAATCATTGGGAAATCAACGGTTTAGGAGGACAGCTGAACCTGTACCTCAAATACCTATTCTGGTGACTAAATACTAGCACGGTAGCAATGCTGCCAACACAAATCTATCGATGAATATGTATACTGAATATTCTAGATTAGCTCAAGTGAGATTCGAGATTGGTACTCTTATTAGAACTGTAACAAAACCAACTCATTAAATCATTAGATGTTTAATAGGAACAATCAATTTGGATCGATCTATCTTCCTGCAATAAATTGAATTAAGCAGAAATACAGGGTGTCCTGGAGGTGGTGTCAACGAAATAAAATCTTCTCCGTCATCACTTGGTTTCTATAATCCTTTGCTTGTAAAATGTGTGATACACCTGTTACATAATTTCAGAAAATGTCACAAAATGTGATACAAATGAAGAAATTAGAATATCTTCATTTTAATCACAAGTGTATCTCCATCATAAAGTATTACGCTCCAAAGACAGCTCGTGTTCCTATGGAAATAGAAACGGCTGAGGCTTTCAAAAATCTGCTCTTCGTTGTTCAAGGATCTGCAGATCCTTGAACATTCAAAGATGCATTAGCAAGCCATGGATACATTTTATTACTGCCGATGCCGCTGACGGGCCTTAAAATCTGGTTTAACTTGCTGAAATCCGTTGAGTTCTCAATTTGCTCACCAAGCACACACTACACGAGTGCGCACTGTTGACAACTGATTTTAATTACATGCTCACAGAACTCAATAAACTAGAACTAATTAATCATTCATCCACGATTGACTGGATCTAGGTACTCGTACATGAGCGATTGAATAGGTAAGCGAGGTACATATATTATACTACTTACTTTAATTTTATTTTGTTCATGTTCTAAGAAAGATTTTTTTCTCTCTTGTTCAATGTAACCAACTTCCACTAAGTAATCTCTCTTGTTTTGTCAGTTACAGATTCTTATTCAAGTCCTTCGAAGACAGAGTGTCTCCAGTGTCCATATCAGAGACAAATAGAACAGGAAACCAACTTCTGATCAGCGTATACCAGAGCAGAAAACATGGTCCCTCTCACACTCTAGCAATGGCTGAAATTTCTCTTCTCATTACCTACAGATACATACGTACAGGAGTGTTAAATTCATTTCCATATTGGGGGAAGACCACTTTCATAACCCGTTATCAGTTAAAAAAAAAAAAAAAAAAAAAATTATTAATTATTAGCGCCAAGCACATTAGATCAACACCAATCACGTCACCAAGTACCGAGGACAATGGGATAGGATGACAAAATGGAGAGATGAAAACTTGAAAGGACAAGATAAGAGCTTGAAGTAAATGATAGTGGGTGGGGTTAGGTGGTATGGAAAAGTTAGTAGAGATTGTCTGGACATTAATGTGCCGACCCTATTTAAATAGGCAAAGGCTAGGAAAAAGAATTGCATGCGGACACTAATATGCCGACCCTATTTAAATAGGAAAAGGCTAGGAAAAAGAAGAATTGCTTGGACACTACACTAATGCCAACCGTGATATTCATTTCATGCACATTCTGAATTAAATTTATCACATTGAGATGGTTTTTGGCAGGTGAAGAAATCCTGGTAAGTATAGTCACAGAGAAAGGTGATTTCTTTAATTTAAAAGAAAACACTATGCTACATTTTACATTGTATACTTAGTTTGGAATTATTATCATGATCAATCCAAAATACAAATACAACTTTTAGGTATAAGTAATACATAAGTACTTAGAATACAACTTTTACTGCATTTTATGTCCTGTTTGCCGTTTATTTCTTAATAGCTCTGACTAATTAAATTAATTTTTATCTGATTTCAGGTAATTATCATGGTCCAGCAAATTTACTTCTGAGTTGATCAATAAGACTTCTTATTCGTAAGTTTTTGCTCTTCTCATTCCTATATTGAGTGTTTTAATATTATGTACATAGTAGCGACAAGGCTCTCTACCTTTAGTACATGTCATTTGCGAATGTGACCACATAACACTGGAACCTTGGGGTTAGGTGGTAGAGGTTGCCTCGGGCGTTACCCTCGCCTAGTGTTCACCTTCTCCAGAGTCTAATATACTTAGCTATTAAACGTCTAAAAGACACAATGTCCGATACTATAAAAATTTGAGTGCCATATATCTCCTGAAGTGCTGAACGAAATTTGTGAATGAAGTCGTAAAAAACAGTTTGACATATCGGAGTTTTGATGAATCATTACCAGAGCGGCACTCCCCAACCGATCACTCCTCAATAAACCCAATGGTACTCAATGATCCATCAACATCCGGGTGGTCCCCAAAGATATGCCTAATGGGACATGTACATATCTATCGCGACTAGAGTAGGACGACTCTTATCAGCTTTTGTCTGTTTGACCGCTGACCGCTTTAATGTCATGCTTGAGAGGGTTCCGCACGGAGAAGTCTGCAGTATCTTTAGTCTTTAACATTCATGTCTACACTTTGCGTCGATGGTCAAGTAGTATTTTGTTATGCAAGGGCCCATTCTTAAAAGGCATGGGGCTATACTTTGGAAAACTTGGAATTTCGTTAGATTGCCCCTGAAAAATGCACAAAACTTGGGTACTCTGTAAGACCATATTATGGTGTTGTGGAAAACAAAAATGCAATGAAAAAGCCTTGGCGCTTGGAGGCGACCTCAAAACTTGAGGAACTTTAGAATTTTTGCAAGGACTTCACTGTTTCGGGAAACATTTCGTATCGACATCGGAATGTGAGGCCTCAATTTTTCTGAGAATGAGATAAATAAATAATGACTAATTAAAAATGGGGTTTTACTCCAGGTACAAACTCGGTTCTCTACTGCAACCTAGTAGAACGAGTGCACACTGCAAATACCATGGCATCTTATTATTACAAGCCAGTGTTACGTCATTATACATGCGGCTATAATAAAATAACAAATGTAATACACATATGAGAATAATGCATATTATCCCAGCTCTGAGCCATCAGTAATCAGTAGGTATGTCACGGCGTCTCTCTAACACCTCGATAGTTTCATTGGTATGTAAATCATTTTGTTCTTGAACATAGAGATTGGCCTTTTCACTGTTGAAACTGGTTGAAATGACGCGTCACATAAGTATAAGTGGTGCTTTATTTAGAGTTTTAGACAGACCCAATAACCAATAACAGTAAAGCAAAATAAAACATAAGAACAACTCTGAAAAGGATTTTAAAGATTCTAAAGTTATTTTCTGCCCGACTAATTATTTTATGTTTGGCTTTAGGTAACTGGATTCAGTGAGTTGGTATCTAGGTAAATCACGATCTCAGAAATCATACGGCTATCAATCAAAACAAACATATTAACATGATGTTTTGGTCAGGAGTCTGGACAACACAGTTATGAAATTTTATGTGTCAAAATTAAATTTATGTACCTACTACCTACCTGCTATCTACCTATACCTACCTACCTACAAAAATAAACAACATTTGGTATTTAATACCTCTCATTTGCTATCAAAATGTCGCTACAATGAAAGCTGACTTATTAGCTTTAACCTCCTGGTATAGTGACTGGGTTAAGTCCATTTTCTTCATCTCATACATTATATGTCCGGCCTTGGACCGGTTTTCAAGTTCAGGCCAAAATAATCGCGAGCAAACATCTTGATCCGAAATTCTCTACCTTCTTCTAGACGTCAGATTCTTTGCTTGAGGAAGTGAAAGGCTTCGTATAGGTAATAAGTCACAATAAGTAATGTTATTGTGAACTTTAATTATATTATCCGTATGATCAACATTGTCTTTTATAGGAGAGAGACTGTGATCGATGCTGTCTGAGCGTTCGGTTTGATATGTCATTGTGGCCATATATTGTGCTTGGAAACTCCACCTCTCTATCTATGGAGGTTAATGGTACCCGCGGTAATGTGGTAAAGTCCGTCCCCATGTGTGAATCAATGATCGGCACCATAAACTGGGCCTAGAAAAAAGAGTCGGATTTAGAAAAGAATGTCATCTATCAAGTTAGTATTGTCTGGAAGTCTCTAAAATCAACAGTGTAAGGTTGGAGACTTCTTCTACTTCATAATCTCTATCATTAAACATTGGTGTAGGGTCCAAAATCACATTTTACATCCGTTTTCAATATTTTCTCTACTGAAAGCCGCAGACTCTATCTTGATCTGTCATCCCAAGCATACCGTTTGTTGAAGACAATGAATCTCAAACGGTTAACGCTAGAATCAGACGCATAGAATTGATAAATAATATGAAAGCTCCGCTGATTGTCTTGACTATTAATATTATTCAAATGTAATTACAATATGAGAATAGGCTACCTAATAGAAAAGAAGCGGCCATCAGCGATAGGTCTTTTCAAAATGCTGTTCACTGATGATTGTTAGTAGGGGGCGAGGTGGATGTCAAAGGCCAAACGTATACCCATATAATAAATACTCAATGAGCTACTCATTATGAAAATGTGAGATAGTGCCGTCCTGCGAAATGCCAAGACAGTTACAGTCAGATCTCAGGTTTTGCTTGAAGGAGCGGAACCCCATTTTGCCCCAAATTGAACTTAAATTCCCAATTTCCCAACTTATTTTAAGATGTTATTTACTTGTCATGTGATCGGTACTCAACAGGATTGGAAAACTATCAGTGGAGACATCAGTTAAGGTTGGAAGTTTCATAGAAATTAGGCTAGTTCTCCCATGATTCCTTGTCTTAAAATATACCTGTGTTCTATGTGGAATTCCCTCAAAAGCCGAATGGTCCAACTTGAAAGATAAACCTTACACAAATGGTGCCTTTGTCGGGATTGTCATCTTGGCGTTTCCTTTTACAACTTCCAATGTTTTCGTGTCTGCCAAAGTGGAAACCTTGCGGCTAGAAGTCCGGAGTATACCGGTTGCTTATTGTGTAGGTTGTGGCGTACAGTCAAAAGTCAAGTTGCGTGGCTATGACGGACCCAACGCAAGACACCTGCTAAGTATGTGGAACTTTATAGCCCATACCCGTAATGAGGTATTGACACTCGACATGCATTTGATTGCGTGTTTCGGCTTGATAAAGGCTCACTGTTGCTACTGATTCGGATTTAAGTAGTTATTGATTTCTTGAGTTGAGGAGGAGGCTAAACTTGCGTGAGCTAGAGAGGAGGATATGAATAGAAATCTTTTTAGCATGACGACTAGAAAGAACACAGTTTCTCTCTCGTTCCTCTCTTCTTTCCCTCTCTCTCTCTCTCTCTCTCTCTCTCTCTCTCTCTCGCTCTTTCTCTCTCTCTCTCGCTCTTTCTCTCTCTCTCGCTCTTTCTCTCTCTCTCGCTCTTTCTTTCTTTCTCTCTAAATATCTAAAAATTAAAAATACCCCAAAAACTGTCGAACTTTTGAAAATGAATAAGTAAACAGATGTAATGACCCCTCTTTAAGGGGGGTCAACTTCCATACTTTTTACTTTTTTGTGTGGTCTTTGTGGCTCAGTGGCTCCATCAATCAAACACAAAAACTTACTATGGTCAAAGCTACATCTCCGAAAAGAAAAATCACTCATTTTCAAATTTGATGGGATGGATGATAGATGTTAGCTTTATTCATTAGCTATAGCATGTTTGGAATATTGATTTCATTTTCTGATTTATTACGTCCATCTCTTTTGGAAATGAGGTTTTTGGCAGATTCCTCCTACGAGAAGACCGTCATGTACGTAAACTTTTTATTTTTAATAAATTTCTTTCCTTGTATAAAAACTAACTTTTAAAAGTAGTATTTCACAGCCTTCAAACCTAAGGTATCTAACATTACCTTGGTATAATGCCTACGAGGTAATTGCAGACGTTCTATTTACAGAATCCACACAAAAAGGACATTCCTCCCACTCCATTTAGGTAAAAATCCAGTCATATAGCTCCGCAGTAAATGCCAGTATTGAGCAAATAAACTGTACTTCTAGGAGCATTTCTTGAAAATACCTCGATATTACTATGCTAGTATTTTTTATACTATTGAATATGTCCAATAAAAATATTTCTGTGAGTGTCTTCTTCAAATGTTTATTGAGTTGACATCAGAGTTGAACACATTCAGAGGTCTTACTCGTCTTGTGAAAGTTTCAGAGGAGTCTTTTCTAGTGCCTAGGAGTATCTAGATGAAATTCCCCTCAGAACCGGAAGTGGGGGTACCAAAAATGACGTCACAGTTTTCGAGGATGTCTTTGATCACTCAAGGTATATTTTCCAATTTGAACACATTCAGAGGTCTTACTCGTCTTGTGAAAGTTTCAGAGGAGTCTTTTGTAGTGCCTAGGAGTATCTAGATGGAATTCCCCTCAGAACCGGAAGTGGGGGTACCAAAAATGACGTCACAGTTTTCGAGGATGGCTTTGATCACTCAAGGTATATTTTCCAACTGTACATAGATTTAGTAATCTGACCGGTTGATTTTAAACTCTTTAGTCAATCGGAATATCCTAATCCAATCTATAAGTTGACCAAGTTTAAGCTCAGACTGTGGTCGTAGCCATTATCTCTTCCTGATAACTATTATTCTAAACTTGAAGACCAATCTTCTGAAATGATTTTCTAAACACTGGCGAGGGAAGTAAATGAAGAAATTAAATTGAAATACATAATTAAAACGAATAAATACTTATTTGTACATATTTGCATAAAAAAAATTGTAGGAACATATTACTATTGCAGAGAACTATGCAGTTATGTGTGTACTTACAAATATGTTACAAGTCTCCAGTGAATTATGAAGTTATCATAAAATACGACTTTAATATTTGCTCTCCTCTCAAAGATCTGCCATACAGGGTGAACTTTTCAAAGTTCAGTTCTGAACTTTTCAAAGTTCAGTTCATATGATTATTATTTGAAGACTCTCTGAAGATGTCCAGAGATTCCACTTGTCCAACCCATGTGAATAATAAACTTATCCCAAGTTTTATAAGAGGAGGATTAAGAGAATCAACAATATCTTGGCAGAGTGAAAAATTAAACTAGATCCTTTTCCATCAGTTGTTGATTGGTAAACTGGGGAAGTGATAATTTTGATTTTGAATGTTAAAACTTGAAAATTACTGCAAGGATGAGTATAAATTCCATCCATTTGACTAAATATGACAAGTTTATACATCATAATTTTCTTATCTTTAATTACAAAGTATAACTTGTTTCGGCTTAGCAGCAAATTTTCCACAAAGTCAGAGATTCTAATCACAAAATACTGTTAATGACATGAAGCTAACTATCATCAGTGACACCTCCCCAGTGTAATTAATTTACCTGCTAAATATGCACGCTTGTATAGTGTACAAAGTGTATCGTAAATTTGTCAAGTTAATAACAAGCTGGTTCAATACAATGTCTGCGAGGAGCAAAGACTTCCACTTGACACAATGTAGACACTGCATTTACTTAACCAGACGACTGACGGCTCAGAACACGAGCTAAGAGGATTACAAGCTAGAATCATAATAGTAAGTTTAACGTACAAATGACCCGAGTACCCGGACGTGTGATTTGCAAGAATAAAACTAATAGTCTGGCCATGTTTTATACTTATGGTGTAAGGTGCTGCTAACTTTGCTGGCAGGTTGAACGTGGATTTCCAGGTATTCCCAACTATGTACCGATCTCCTTTATTCTGTTGTTTCACTGGTGATCACTTCATGTGCTTTGATAAAAGGGAAAAAGAGGAGCTCAAAGTTGTAAAGAAAGTCACAATATGAGCAGCACGGCCTTTGTCCTCAACATATTAGTCCAGTGCTCAGCCAGATCTTATTGAGAAAAAAAGTGTTGACAACCAAACCACCTCTCGGACACCTACTCTTGTTTTCCTTACCAGCTCTAGTTATTGCATTTTCAAATTGTGCAAGCCACCCAAGTTGCATTAATTCAATGCATTGGAACATGGTCACATTACATTGGCTGCAAGTGTTTCGTCGGAGAGCTTTAAGTCAAACGAAACATAAATCAACCGCATTCTAATGCCACCCTCACCGCGCGGAAATTATGCCCCACATAATATGATGCCCAATTTAATAACTGAATGTGTGCAAGATACCGTCATGTTGAGGGTGGGGGTATGATTATTATTTATTAAAGAGACAAATGCCAGTTTACAACGTGCTTTATTACAACTTGAGACTCTATTGTTTGTGCTGTGCACTGAGTTGTGTATTTTCCCACCTGGCTAATACGAATTATTGCACCTTCTGCACTAACACTCCTTCGCTGTATCACCAGGATGCAACGAGACAACCAAGCCATGTATTTTTTATGTATAAATATTGCATTTTATCTTCTATACAGAGCTATATGTATCAAATGTGTGCTATTAAATGCATTGCTTGATCACGAGAGAATACCAGATGTCTGAAATATATTTAGAGTTGAATGTGTAATACAAGGTTGACTCGGACATATTTGAGAGAAAAAAAGTTTTCACTACTTTGTTAGAGATGTTCTCCTCAATAGAGTTCAGCAAATGACAGAAGATTGAAGTCTCTCTGAGGATTTAGATTTCGCACAGGACGATTTCTGCGCTACACCGTATAACTACTGTACATTATGTCACACAAAATGGATAGGCAAATAATTTCTTGTAAGATCAGTTGGACTACTCCCTACGCATAAATTAAAAAGGCCATAAAAATTATCTTGATTACGATGAAAGTACATAAATGACATCGAAAAGCATCTTCTAGTACTTACACAGGCTACAATAGAAAAGTAATTATCTTACGCAGCAATACACTGCTACTAAATTATATTGGGAGTTATTTACATTAAACCTGCAAACAAATCTAATAAAGTAATGTTTTCTTTGAAAGTCAGGCAGAAAAACACGGACCACCTACTACAGAACAGACACGTTTCAGAAAATGATTAATACCCACAGAGTACCTGATACAACTTTCAAGATGCAATTCGAAGGAAAACGTAAAGCAGCCATAGCATGTCGGACAAATTCATAATTTATTTATTTAATAGATTTACAAATTTATAATTTCTGAATAGATTTATTTCTTCCATTACGAATATCTTGAACACATTAGTACATTATATCTTTCACTTGATCATGCTAGAGATAATTCAATGGACCTTATTTATGATCTCGATATGAATATAGCACCGTGTAAGAAGATTTGACAAAATAATGTTAACTGCATTCAAATATATTTTGCTTTCATATCATATATTGTTATCTATCTCTATTGGTAGGTTATTAATATGACGGGACATGGGTTCTGTCTGGCAGTAGGTACAAATGATAGAAACTGGGCCCACAAATCCTAAAGTGAATATTGATTCACTTTAGGATTTGCTTTCAACCTACTGAATTTCGTGAGTAAAATTTTATTGCACAGAATGTGTGCTATTAAATGCATTGCTTGATCACGAGGGAATACCAGATGTCTGAAATATATTTAGAGTTGAATGTGTAATACAAGGTTGACTCGGACATATTTGAGAGAAAAAGAGTTTTCACTACTTTGTTAGAGATGTTCTCCTCAATAGAGTTCAGCAAATGACTGAAGATTGAAGTCTCTCTGAGGATTTAGATTTCGCACAGGACGATTTCTGCGCTACACCGTATAACTACTGTACATTATGTCACACAAAAAGATGTTGAGGATCTCATCTGCAGTGTTTTTGTCTGCGTCAATTGGCCAAGAGTCCATGTTCCTAGTTTTAGATATTTGTGTGGGTGATGCTATGACTGCTATGAATAACCTTTTCTGGACTCTCTTGTCATTTATAAAACACTTGAATTTCCCTTTCTCGCATAACGTATGTATACAGGTGTTCTATTGCAATGTGTAGTTCACTAATTCTGGAGACTGTTACACTGTATTCTGAGAATACTACTAGCGTTATTATTCTGCTTGTCATGGGAGAGTGCTCCAGTGCTCCCGACGACTAAGGGCATGAGCATAGCTGCTTCAGTTCATATTTCCGAAAGACCACAACGAGGTGTTTTTTGTTTAATTGAAACGTCCTGAGAGTTGATTATTATTTTTACCCTTCGCGAGTCTTCAAAATATGAAATCCTCTTACATCTTCAATGTTATTGTATTATGTTTGTTGCCTGATCGTTGGTTCTGGAACAGTTCCTCTGAAAGTGAATTTTGTGTTATTAGGAAGGTATGCTTCAGTTTTGTCAGACTATTCAAAAAGCAAGACATGCAATTTAACGCTATGGCTATTGATACTACGGGAAGTAGACATTTAAGTTCGAGAAAACTGGCGGAGTTACAATAGGAAGAAATGAGATAGTTCTGAGTATTCCATGTTGAATGTCTATGAACGAACATTTACAGATGTGGTCGATTGGTATCAGAGGTTTTTATTATCACTACAAATTTTAGTTCTGTTGAAGGACGGACATTAAAGAAAACCTCAGCAAGATATTCTCTCCGGAGTTCAAAAGTTCCTCATTAGGAGACGACATGATTCTCTTGATCACACAAAGGAAGATGAACCGGTGGTAAAAGGTAAAAGTTGGAAGCCGTCCATGTAATATCTATTTGACAAGAGACATTCGTTTCAGAATGACAACTCGTGTGTTCACCAATGTTGTTGCCATTTACTCAACAATTAATACTGCCCAGGCTCGTGAGTTTTCGTAATCACATATTATTGATCCATTAAACCTGTTAAACGGTAAATTACAATCGTTTCGTGATGGTAATCTGCTCGTGATCTTTTATTGATTATTTTGGTGTAGCTATCAATTTACTGGATAAAATGGACCTTTTGTAAATAGTTATTGCTAGCCAATGAAAATGAAGATCCACTTCGCTTTATCCTAATCTTACCTGAGGACAGTAATTTACAAATTAATTTAATTGGTTTACTTTTAATGATAATGATGCCAATCATGTAAAATAACAAGGTGGTACTTTACCTATGATAATGACTAGGAAAATCATAAATCATACTCAACATAATCATAACTACCCACGTATGATAATTTTGCTTGGTCCTACATCTACATAAGGTCAACTAGGGCCACGTGGATTTTTTTTTATTTCTTTCTTATTTTTATTTCTTTTCCACTTTATTATTTGTAAATGTAAATTTAATTGTAATAATTCATGTGCTACATATGTAGAAATTATTTATTGGGTTAAATGTCATCTGAAAAAGGCTTTGTGATTAGGAACTCTAGAAACTGTTCCAATACATAATAATTGTAATTATTAAATTAACTTCGGCAAGTATTACTTTTGATTTCCTTTTATAGCATTTGTATGATTATCTCGACTCCCCATTTACATCATGCACTTATAAAAGAGCCGATGATTTTTATATGCTCTCTGTAATTTTCACTGGAAGTACCAATCAAATGGACTTGATTATTTGAAGTAAGTTATTATTGAACTCGGAGCTCTATCTTAGCGGTGACTCTGAGCCAACAAGAGATGTCTCTTTGATTTGAAATTCCATTATTTCTAGTATTATTAAATTTATCTCTAAGGACGAATAAAATCTAGATTCAATAATCAATTTCACCTTAGAAGTGTTGACCATAAAATATGAATAATTTTATGGTTCGTTACCTCCTATTTCACCTTTTTTGACTTGCTTAAATTTTCAGAGCACCTTGAATTAGACATGTATTTTATGGGTTTTTTGTTTATCTTTTATGGAAATGAGTTTGCTTAATAATCAATTTCACCTTAGAAGTGTTGACCATAAAATATGAATAATTTTATGGTTCGTTACCTCCTATTTCACCTCTTTTGACTTGCTTAAATTTTCAGAGCACCTTGAATTAGACATGTATTTTATGGGTTTTTTGTTTATCTTTTATGGAAATGAGTTTGCTCCTAGATTCAAAGTGTTTTTACTTTTACAGTACTCTCTAGCTGAACCGTACACCGTACTGTATAGGTACACAATTACACATAGCTTTCATATAAAGACGTTTCTATAATATAAGCACCATGGTTTTTATATCTGGAAGAGTTTTCTTGGCGTGTTTGCGGAGTTAAGTCGAGCATATAATTTCGTTTCCATGTGCTATGGACTATGGCTACATGTTTCTGCCCGATGAAATGTATTGGATATAGCTGATCTATAAATGTTTCCGATTAGTAGCGTCATTCCACGCACTCCTTCGCTGTTTTAATATCACCAGGATGCAACGAGACAACCAAGCCATGTATTTTTTATGTATAAATATTGCATTTTATCTTCTATACAGAGCTATATGTATCTTTTACATTAGAGCATAGAGCTCCGCTACCAGACACATGTATACAAGCATGTAATAGCGTAACAGCATCGCCCACTCTGTTCTGTGCTGTAGGACAGTATTTTAAGTGTAACTTTGAAAATTAAAATTTCAACTGAGCAACAGATTTATATTGTCTTTGTTCAATTAATTCAACACATTTAATGGTTTGCGATGGATCTGTGACAATAATAGGTCTGTGACAACACGAGAGTTGTCGCCAGTAAATCGACACATTTGGACAGTGTGGAGTTGTGGACACTCGGTTTTTATATCTGGAAGAGTTTTCTTGGCGTGTTTGCGGAGTTAAGTCGAGCATATAATTTCGTTTCCATGTGGTATGGACTATGGCTACATGTTTCTGCCCGATGAAATGTATTGGATATAGCTGATCTATAAATGTTTCCGATTAGTAGCGTCATTCCACATTAGATTAAAAGTTTCTGTTGAAGCCAATTCCTCACATAGCATCTCGCTCTAGCACCATTATTCAATTAGCATATCAAGTGTTTGTAGTACAAGATACATTCACGTGGGTAGTGGGTAGTGACCATGTCGATTGTTACATGGAAGCTCTCTGTAATAAATAACTATTGAACAGCAAGCATGCCATGACTCACTGCTTTACTTCTTGTTCTCCATGTCTGATGGAAAAAATAAAATAGGCTCTACATAAATTTATCTCCAGGGAGTGGCTGCAGGGTTTGTGCTGAAAACCACGAGGAATGGTGTCTGTCTGAGGCTCGAACTGAGAACCTTTAATATTCTGAGGTACTTCAGATCAGCAGAAAGTAACCACACATATGTGTACATCTTAAATATATCACTCAAGAGAATGTCACAACTGTCAAACAACTGAGAAGATTGCGTTCAGAAAGTAACCACACATATGTGTACATCTTAAATATATCACTCAAGAGAATGTCACAACTGTCAAACAACTGAGAAGAGTGCGTTATAAAATGATGTGACTCTTTCTGAAGCTAAAAATGTTCATTTGAACATTTGTTCATGTGGAACGATTTTGCTGACATTTGTACTTAATCACTTGAATAGTAATTATGATGATATAAATGACCAAGTAGTACCTACTCAAATACCTACCCATCAGCTCATCACATAATAATGTATGACGATTTGACCAATGGCGCACTGGAGACATTATCTAAATAATTGAAAGTCCATATTTTGTACCTCAACTTTTCTTTCTCTCCTGGGACAACCAATTTACCCTGTTAAAAGGGACCAATTTAGCCTATCATTCTATTCAACTAATCTTTATTTAGGTATAAAATCTATAATTCAGAAAAATACGTTCTGTAAAGTTGAACAAAATCCCATTCCTAGTTTCGTAAAAAATAATAAATATGTAGACTTGGTTTTATAGGTGATGTGGGTAGAAGAGAAGGATTAGACGATTAAATCAGATAGTTTAGGGCCGCGGGACCATGGTATGAGGAATATAATACCATGCGTAGTCTCCCATGAAGCTGGCGGGCTTTGAATACAATAGGAAACCGGTTCGATCCCTGGCACTGGTAAAGACCTTGACTGGAATGTCATCCCTACCTGTTACGTTACCTGTGGGTGTTACCTGTAACAGGTGACTTAATCCTCCCTTTGTATTTTCTGCTTCCTTGTTTGGGGTTTCATTAGAGGGGTTATCTAACCCTCTTTTTATACCTTTTTTGTGTGTGTTGAATATCTTTATTAACCTTATGGGATACCCTCTTTCTATTGAGAACAAGTGGGTCAAGTATTGTGATTTTTTTGTTCGCATTTTCAATGGGTCAGACTTTGGAATTGTTTGTCTGTCTGGTCTGTTGCTTTGTTGTCATACACTTGAATGTTGAATTTCTTTATTATCCTTATGGGATACCCTCTTTCTATTGAGAACAAGTGGGTCAAGTATTGAATTGTGATTTTTTTGTTCGCATTTTCAATGGGTCAGACTTTGGAATTGTTTGTCTGTCTGGTCTGTTGCTTTGTTGTCATACACTTGATTGCGTTATAAAATGATGTGACTCTTTCTGAAGCTAAAATGTTCATTTGAACATTTGTTCATGTGGAACGATTTTGCTGACATTTGTACTTAATCACTTGAATAGTCATTATGATGATATAAATGACCAAGTAGTACCTACTCAAATACCTACCCATCAGCTCATGCTCATCACATAATAATGTATGACGATTTGACCAATGGCGCACTGGAGACATTATCTAAATAATTGAAAGTCCATATTTTGTACCTCAAGAACACAGTTTCTCTCTCGTTCCTCTCTTCTCTCTCTCTCGCTCTTTCTCTCTCTCTCTCTCTCTCTCTCTCTCTCTCTCGCTCTTTCTTTCTCTCTAAATGTCTAAAAATTAAAAATACCCCAAAAACTGTCGAACTTTGTCGAACTTTTGAAAATGATTAAGTAAACAGATGTAATGACCCCTCTTTAAGGGGGGTCAACTTCCATACTTTTTACTTTTTTGTGTGGTCTTTGTGGCTCAGTGGCTTCTCTAGCTGAACCGTACACCGTACTGTATAGGTACACAATTACACATAGCTTTCATATAAAGACGTTTCTATAATATAAGCACCACCTGACGAGGGTCACTTGGTATAAATGAGTCCTTTACAGGTGCATGGTATTGTGTGTCCAACTTCTTGGGGGAATGAAATAATAACTCAAACAAATCGTTAATGAATTTGTATAAGCACCCCCTGTATTTTATAGTTCCCTGGTTAAGTGATTCATTGATTCACTTGTAATGATGCTGAGACATCTTCAACTGAATGTAGGTAGCACGACATGAAATAAAGTGCCACTGCGGCTCGTTGCTTGTGCACATAATATTCTTGTGATACCTAGGTATCTTAAATTATATTATTAACTCGTCTTAATTGAGCTTTTAGCTAGCACACGGCACACCTGTGCAAACTCCCATGCTGACATCGTGCACAAGAAGAGACCCCAAGCTTCTGGCTTTGAACACTAGGTGTACCTATATCATTTGAATAATTATTATTTTCTCTTCTCGTTGTCAATTTATGCTGTGGTCATAATAAAATCATAATCAATTTGCCACTTGTAATAAAATTAGAAGCACTAAATTAAAGGCAACGTCTCCTATTTGGAACCTGACAGGTAAAGCAAGTTGTGTGAGCTTTTCAGTCTACATACTAGAGTAGTGGTAGTGGCCTCTGGTACTCAATGAGTTGGTCTGATTCCTTCTGGAGCACATGTTTTCCTTGTGAATGGAGATCCAGCCAACCATTTCAGTTACGTCTTCAAATTGTGCAACTTCTACCTTACCGTTCCGTCAGTTACCACACGGATGTTCAAGTTGATGTTATCTTCAGTTACATCATTTGGTCAAACTTCCATCAGTACCTTAGCAACTTGAATATCAATCACATTATAGAAAAAACCGAGATTCTTCGTGGAGTCGCTTCACCGGAAAATCTAGTAGGTATCATGTAGATTTTCTTGTGGGTAAAATGTTTTCAGTGGTGAATAGAAATCTTTTTAGCATGACGACTAGAAAGAACACAGTTTCTCTCTCGTTCCTCTCTTTCTCTCTCTCTCGCTCTCCCTCTCTTTCTCTCTCTCTCTCTCGCTCTTTCTTTCTTTCTCTCTAAATAACTAAAAATTAAAAATACCCCAAAAACTGTCGAACTTTGTCGAACTTTTGAAAATGAATAAGTAAACAGATGTAATGGCCCCTCTTTAAGGGGGGTCAACTTCCATACTTTTTACTTTTTTGTGTGGTCTTTGTGGCTCAGTGGCTCCATCAATCAAACACAAAAACTTACTATGGTCAAAGCTACATCTCCGAAAAGAAAAATCACTCATTTTCAAATTTGATGGCGTGGGATGGATGATAGATGTTAGCTTTATTCATTAGCTATAGCATGTTTGGAATATTGATTTCATTTTCTGATTTATTACGTCCATCTCTTTTGGAAATGAGGTTTTTGGCAGATTCCTCCTACGAGAAGACCGTCATGTACGTAAACTTTAAAAAACTTACTATGGTCAAAGCTACATCTCCGAAAAGAAAAATCACTCATTTTCAAATTTGATGGGATGGATGATAGATGTTAGCTTTATTCATTAGCTATAGAATGTTTGGAATATTGATTTTATTTTCTGATTTATTACGTCCATCTCTTTTGGAAATGAGGTTTTTGGCAGATTCCTCCTACGAGAAGACCGTCATGTACGTAAACTTTTTATTTTTAATAAATTTCTTTCCTTGTATAAAAACTAACTTTTAAAAGTAGTATTTCACAGCCTTCAAACCTAAGGTATCTAACATTACCTTGGTATAATGCCTACGAGGTAATTGCAGACGTTCTATTTACAGAATCCACACAAAAAGGACATTCCTCCCACTCCATTTAGGTAAAAATCCAGTCATATAGCTCCGCAGTAAATGCCAGTATTGAGCAAATAAACTGTACTTCTAGGAGCATTTCTTGAAAATACCTCGATATTACTATGCTAGTATTTTTTATACTATTGAATATGTCCAATAAAAATATTTCTGTGAGTGTCTTCTTCAAATGTTTATTGAGTTGACATCAGAGTTGAACACAACCGAGATTCTTCGTGGAGTCGCTTCACCGGAAAATCTAGTAGGTATCATGTAGATTTTCTTGTGGGTAAAATGTTTTCAGTGTTTCCAAAACTAAAATATGCCACAAGAGAGATCTTCAGATTTGAGAGTTATTAGAGGCTTTACCTCTCTCTATTCTTCTGGTGACCTCAGATGGACAGCACAAAATAGATGTTGTAACTGATAGGGTACGAAGACAAGTGGCAGTGGCAAGTAATCTGCCATTCTATTTCACAAGCGTGATACTATTGTGGCGTAGTGTTACACCATTCTCTACATGAAGAGCTGCTAGTTTCAGACGTGACCTGTATGTGTGCAGAATTAACCTTGGTTACTCTCTGAATCTAAACTCTCTTGGATTCGAACAGTTTTGCCTGGCGCCATCTCATTATCCTTCTAATCGTTTTATATCTGCATTTGGTACAATCAAGTCTTGTGTTTATGCTAATGTTAATGTTGTGGATGAGTCATTGATTCTATAACAATTGTTTGGTACATTATTTTCTTCATTGTAATCAACTTTCATGATAAACGTGTAATGATGATTCTGGAGGAGATTATGATAATGATTTCGATTTTCTTTTTGGTTTCATAAGATCCAATGAGACATGTCTAGTGTCCTCCAATGACAAAGATGTTGAGGATCTCATCTGCAGTGTTTTTGTCTGCGTCAATTGGCCAAGAGTCCATGTTCCTAGTTTTAGATATTTGTGTGGGTGATGCTATGACTGCTATGAATAACCTTTTCTGGACTCTCTTGTCATTTATAAAACACTTGAATTTCCCTTTCTCGCATAACGTATGTATACAGGTGTTCTATTGCAATGTGTAGTTCACTAATTCTGGAGACTGTTACACTGTATTCTGAGAATACTACTAGCGTTATTATTCTGCTTGTCATGGGAGAGTGCTCCAGTGCTCCCGACGACTAAGGGCATGAGCATAGCTGCTTCAGTTCATATTTCCGAAAGACCACAACGAGGTGTTTTTTGTTTAATTGAAACGTCCTGAGAGTTGATTATTATTTTTACCCTTCGCGAGTCTTCAAAATATGAAATCCTCTTACATCTTCAATGTTATTGTATTATGTTTGTTGCCTGATCGTTGGTTCTGGAACAGTTCCTCTGAAAGTGAATTTTGTGTTATTAGGAAGGTATGCTTCAGTTTTGTCAGACTATTCAAAAAGCAAGACATGCAATTTAACGCTATGGCTATTGATACTACGGGAAGTAGACATTTAAGTTCGAGAAAACTGGCGGAGTTACAATAGGAAGAAATGAGATAGTTCTGAGTATTCCATGTTGAATGTCTATGAACGAACATTTACAGATGTGGTCGATTGGTATCAGAGGTTTTTATTATCACTACAAATTTTAGTTCTGTTGAAGGACGGACATTAAAGAAAACCTCAGCAAGATATTCTCTCCGGAGTTCAAAAGTTCCTCATTAGGAGACGACATGATTCTCTTGATCACACAAAGGAAGATGAACCGGTGGTAAAAGGTAAAAGTTGGAAGCCGTCCATGTAATATCTATTTGACAAGAGACATTCGTTTCAGAATGACAACTAGTGTGTTCACCAATGTTGTTGCCATTTACTCAGCTCAGCAATTAATACTGCCCAGGCTCGTGAGTTTTCGTAATCACATTTTATTGATCCATTAAATCTGTTAAACGGTAAATTACAATCGTTTCGTGATGGTGTAGCTATCAATTTACTGGATAAAATGGACCTTTTGTAAATAGTTATTGCTAGCCAATGAAAATGAAGATCCACTTCGCTTTATCCTAATCTTACCTGAGGACAGTAATTTACAAATTAATTTAATTGGTTTACTTTTAATGATAATGATGCCAATCATGTAAAATAACAAGGTGGTACTTTACCTATGATAATGACTAGGAAAATCATAAATCATACTCAACATAATCATAACTACCCACGTATGATAATTTTGCTTGGTCCTACATCTACATAATCAGTAGTTAGGTCGGTCCTATCCAACACTATCTGAGACTTTCAATTTTCTCAAGATACCGTTAACATACATAATCATAACTACCCACGTATGATATTTTTGCTTGGTCCTACATCTACATAATCAGTAGTTAGGTCGGTCCTATCCAACACTATCTGAGACTTTCAATTTTCTCAAGATACCGTTGAACCTAATAGTACACACCTAATGGTCAAGAAATGAAAGAAGTGTGGTGTAACTTTTAAACTTTAGACCCCAAGCATCGAAATGTAGCAAACAATGACTTTTTGTACTTAACACATGTCTGTAATATACCTCAACGTATAGGTTTTAATTTTAAATTTTCTAGTGACATCTTTGTTGTACTTGTCCGGAAATTCCAGAATTCACGTAAAAGAACAAAGTTTGTTAGACTGAGGAGTCAATTATGATTCCATAAAACTCATTTTAACATTGAAGACTATACATAGGTATCTATTTCTATTGGTGCTATAACATTCACGTATAGTAATTAGACTGCAGACAATCGGGCATGGCATGACACTCAATTATTCGGTACAATTCATTGATCAGGATCATGTTTCATGTCAATGCTATTGGTGCTATAACATTCACGTACATAGTAATTAGACTGCAGACAATCAGGCATGGCATGACACTCAATTATTCGGTACAATTCATTGATCAGGATCATGTTTCATGTCAATCATCTGCTTCAACACTCCAGGAATCACATTCGAGGTGTACTGAAATTGAGATCATTAAGGAAGACTCTGAAACATTGTGTGATATTTAGAAGAGTTCGAGAAACACGAGAACGCACGTGCTGCTAATTACTTTGTATTTACCGACACATCTTGAAATAAACTTGAAATGTGAAAATGCCGAAGCTCATAGTTCAATGCTCTCCCAAAAGCTTAAACAGAAATAAAATTCTGAAATAAATCCCAATAAAATCTAATGAATGAAAGTAATAAAACAATATTAAAATTCCCTCGTAGATATTATTCGTGGGAGGCAAGGGACATTGTATTCATGCCACGAATAGTGTTAGAAAAATCGTGTATCAGATTTCACCCAGAAGAGGCTGCACAAAGTAGTGTGATGTTATGATAAAACAAAGAAAACTCAGTGGAAATATTTAGAAAAGCTGACACTGTTTGTATGGTTCACACATAACCTTAGTTTACATTTAATATTGTTTTTGGTAGATAAATCTTATGGGAAAGGTAAAAGGACAAACATATGGAACCCTTGCTGATGACATGATTTCTTCTACACCATGTGCAGTATGTTTTATGTGTAAGGACGAAAATAGAATATTTTTGAGACCAAAATACATACAACTCCACTCTGGCTTTCATAAAGTACGCCCAACTGCCAGGAAAGAGGGGAGAGGGAGAATGTTTGTGCCACTCGTAAAAATAATTATAACTCCGTAGATTGTAAAAATTACTCACCAAACCTCAGAGAGGATCCCGGATGTGCTAATCCCACGATGTCTTGAGATTTTTCCACAGCTTGACGTTTGTGGCAAGAGGTCTTACAGTCCATGAATCATTTGGATTGCCCATCAGAGAAGCCATCCTCTTGCGCTACAACCAGATAGAAGAGGTTATGCTAATAAGATATAGGCACAGATTTGTTAACAGTTCGTATTAGCTTTGTGTGACTGAAGTTAACTCTTATTCACAATGATTCAATCAGGTTAGAATACCATGTGAATATAATGTACGTTGTTAATTTGTTATAGCTATAGTTATCACATGTGTATGATATTGATATATATGTTCTGTATGGTATTAGGTCTCCCTGATGTAGGTAATAACAGCGTAGCTTTAGCTTTGATCGTGTGGAATGCCCTTAGCACTTTCTCAGAACTCTATGGGAAAGAAATAAAAATAGCTTACTTACATATAGGAACTGATGAACTTTCAACATTTTAGTAGTCCAGCTCTTATTTAGTAGTCCAGCATGTTAAATTGTCAGTTTTGACAGAGCAGACAAAATTTTCGATGTGAGCTTTCTTCACCCTAAAATGATAACCCAAACTGGAGAAGCTCCCCATCATGGTCCCCTTCGATTTATACCCCCAAAAGGGCAAACCGTTCGGGAGTTAAGGTGAAGCACACAGACAAACAAATCACATGTAGGCAAATCAAATGCAGAATCGTCGATTTAACACTTGGATTTTATGTACTTTGTTCGAATTTCGAAATAGAACGAAAAAAAATATTGGTTTAACCAAAAATCATGTAGGAGTATGCTTAGATCTTTGTTCTATTTCGTCTAAAATGGAGATTGAGAACAATGATCTGCATTAGTCTAGAAAATTTTCAGTTATATTATCCTCCTTGTGTTGGGTGTAGGTCGTTTACTTACAAGTATATCTAAATTTATTCAAATCTACACAAACTCTCGAGTTTGAGTTTATGTTGTCATGATCATGAGCAGAATTCATTAGGTCCCTTGTATGTAAACGCCAAGGTTACACTGTAAATGTCAAATCGAATTCATATCGACTGAAATCATCAGCAAAATTTTGAACCCAGATTGAAAGATATGGATCATTCAATTTGTTTTGTCATTTACTTACATTCTCTAAACTTTGTAAATTAGACCCATCCATGTTAGAAGGGTATGTATGTTACTGTGTCCTCTGAAGTAACATTCAGTTAGCTTTAGCATAATTTCTTTCGGTCTTTGTAACTTAGCATCATGAGCTTCATTCTATATTAAGGACTATTATTTGTGTCATAATCTTGCGAGATAGTGTGGTACCTGGCTGAGTATTGATATGAGTAATCATAGTCATCTGTGGACCTTGGACCCCGACTGAAATTTGCATAATCTGATCTGACCAATCATTTAATTGGAGGGCCAATAATGTATTTTGAAATTCAACTCTCCAAAAGGATACATATGTCTGGCTACTATAAGATAAGCTCTCATTTACGAGTATGAGCTTGGGAAGCATTCTACCCTAGATTGTTCAGAAAAACTACCCCGCCTTTTTCGCCTCTTGATGATTCCCAAAAGAAAATTTGATATGTTTTCTTATCCCACCCAAGACATATTCAGTACTTCCTATTTTCCATATGCTTATGTACGTACGTACCATACAAGGCTATAAGAAATTGAAAATTTTATGAAACAGACCATCCAGATCGAACGATTATTATTTTCATCGTTTTACGATCTTGTCATCAGAAGTCATAAAAAATAGTGCTATTTTTCACTCGACAATTTTATCCATGATGTTTTCTTCAATTTCCGCTACAACACATGTGGGCAGGAGGACATATTGGAAAACATATCGAACAAGTGTGACTTCAGTAGAACACAATATGTCGCGTAGAAGAAAAAATAGGCGCCAGAGCTTCAGTTCAAACATGTAGATACACATTTATATCCGTCAAAACATCATTTTCATTCCCCAATCTGAGATGCATCCCTGATGCGAATATTACTTTCTATTCTTCTTCAACTTCTTAATGTAATGGATTAACTCCTGGTTTAGGTCTTGGTGCTGCATAAATCACTAGGTCGTGATAGAACGCCCATACGATGTCCTGATGGGGTTTTTCGAACTGGTTCGATAGACGTTGATTGGATTGTAAAGCGGATACGATTTTGACAGCTGACGTACCGCGGACGATATTCGGTCTGAAAGCTACTTGTGAATTCAAATGCAGGTCTTCATGAAGAGGTTTTGAATTAATGAACTCGAAATAATTCAGTTTGAAATCGGATCGAGCTGGCAACTTGTTGATGTGGAGAGGAGAAGAAGAAATAAATTAATGAGTGCTCTCATTCTGATTCCTTGGTGCCGGAACAGGGAGTTTGTCACAGCAGATCAAACCCCAAGCATCGAAATGTAGCAAACAGTGACTTTTTGTACTTACCACGTCTGTAATATACCTCAACGTATAGGTTTTAATTTTAAATTTTCTAGTGACATCTTTGTTGTATTTGTCCGGAAATTCCAGAATTCACGTAAAAGAACAAAGTTTGTTAGACTGAGGAGTCAATTATGATTCCATGACACTCATTCTAACATTGAAGACTATAGGTATCTATTGCTGGTGCTATAACATTCACGTAATAGTAATTAGACTGCAGACAATCGGGCATGGCATGACACTCAATTATTCGGTACAATTCATTGATCAGGATCATGTTTCAACGTCAATCATCTGCTTCAACACTCCAGGAATCACATTCGAGGTGTACTGAAATTGAGATCATTAAGGAAGACTCTGAAACATTGTGTGAAACAGCAGTAGCATCATCATCTATTGAAAAACACATTTATTCATATTCATTATTCGAAATTTTATTGAACACGGTGAGGTCATCAGCACCACTGACTCCATTTACTCATCTGTATATCTTTGCAGCTTCTTTGGGTCAGACTACTCTAGGAAATTATGACCATATATTTTTACTTTCTATTACCCTTACGTATAGGGAACCTATACAAGGTAATGAGAAAGTATTGCAATCGGTCCAAATATTCATACAATGTTGAGACTCAGTTGAAAGAGCCTGTGTCGTGTGTCTAGTTAGGAGAGTTCAAATTTATCTGCCGGACCAGAAGAAATATGATGAGAATACAAAGGCGAGGTTTACAAATGCCTGCCAGTGGTTTTCTACAATGAATGAAAACAAATAAATGTACCTAGTTCGTGTGTCAACTTTGTCAGTTTGAACCTAATTAATATGACCATATATTTTTTGAACATGCAAAAGGGAATCTTATAATTTTTAAAATAATGTACTTTTGTTAAATTTTCCTTGTTCCCTTTTGACTATTGAACAAAAACAAAAATGGACGCTGTGCATCAGCATGAAAAACATATGTTCCCGTTATTACGTGTTTGGAATTTCAAATATAAACACTCTTGAAGGTGGTTTTCCCAATGAATCTGTTGCTGCCTTCATTCTTTTCAACTGGGTAATGCGTTTGTCAATCTTGATGCATTTTCAACATTGAAAACTTCAACAAAATGCATTGTTTACTTACGTGATTTTTCATATTAGACGTGTACATATTTGCATTCTCTTTCTGGCTGCCTTACCTCACTCATTTCAGTTTCATACTTAACAACCGTGAGTGCATTCATAAAATACTTTACGCCTTGTTTAATCATTATGCTATAAGATATTGTAATTATTCGATTAATCAGCACACTCTACTTCTCTAGCATAACTTTGATAATTTTAAGGAACTAGAACTAGACTTACTAGACCAACCTTGACTTACATTTCAGTCTACACTCCATTATCACCAGTGGATGACTTTCCTCTAGTTGTACGCTTGCTCAATACTGCACATAATTTCTTCAGTTTGTTTATTTTAGTCTAAGGATGTAGAAATTGGTCAAATTTAATAATAAACAAGTGTGTGATCTAACTAGAAGTTTAACTTGCTGGCAAAATTGTGTTTTCCTGTTGTGTTTTTCCAATCTATTGTGATTCCTTGAAGATGTCTTTCATTGTTCAACAGGGAGATCTGTTTTGTTCATTTGCAACAAGTCTCATTGTTTGAAATGGTTGGTAAGACGCACGGAATAAATAATAAACAAGTGTGTGATCTAACTAGGAGTTTAATTTGTTGGCAAAATTGTGTTTTCCTGTTGTGTTTTTCCGATCTATTGTGATTCCTTGAAGATGTCTTCAATTGTTCAACAGGGAGATCTGTTTTGTTCATTTTCAATAAGTCTCATTGTTTCAAAAAGATATGCGCACGCACGGAATTGCGACTTTTGCCCAATGTACAGCAGACATCACTGACAGATTTATCCACACGACACGGTTGCTTGTGTGCACACGGTTTGATGTAAAACTCTCGCTTGTAGGCTCGGAAGTACGGTAAGACCATCGTGTAAATCATGTTTTTACTATGGAATGTGCTGCAGCATATGGTTTCACCTTCAATGTTCACATATCGTTGAATGGGATGTATTCTAAGATTGGCATGAACTCATCATCGTCAAATTGTGTACGGAGCTCCGAGCTCCCCGCAGTATGTGACGTGATAATGACGTAACGGTCGAGAAGTTTATCTATGGAAATGAACAGCGAACACACGCCCCATGTCACTCGTCAATACAGTGAGGAACATTAGTAGACACATCATAGCGGTAGTATTTAGTGTACTTGGAGTACTTGCATACTTTATGCTTTATGCATGGTGTACGCGGACCTATATTCCTTTATACTGAAGAACTTAGGAACTGATGAACTTTCAACATTTTAGTAGTCCAGCTCTTATTTTAGTAGTCCAGCATGTTAAATTGTCAGTTTTGACAGAGCAGACAAAATTTTCGATGTGAGCTTTCTTCACCCTAAAAATAAAAATACCTTACTTACATTCTCTAAACTTTGTAAATTAGACCCATCCATGTTAGAAGGGTATGTTACTGTGTCCTCTGAAGTAACATTCAGTTAGCTTTAGCATAATTTCTTTCGGTCTTTGTAACTTAGCATCATGAGCTTCATTTTTCAGTTAGCTTTAGCATCATTTCTTTCGGTCTTTGTAACTTAGCATCATGAGCTTCATTGTCCAAACTTATAGTTAAATCTGATAAGCTATTGATCAGGTTGTTCTCTTGCTATTGCACGCATAATATGCAGATTTTAGAATGGAAAGTATTTTGTAAATAACTGGATGCTGCATTTCTGCGGTCTTTGTTTCTCTTTTCTATGCCATATAGAAGAACTTGTCATAATCTAAAACAATGTGCCTATACTTTGTGTATAGGTTCATTTGTACAACTACTATCAAATACATGATCGTACAAATCTTCATTCTCAATCTTAAATATCTCAATGACACAGATAATGTTATGTATTGTCCAGTTAAGTCTTGAAACTAACCGTTAGCTCAAGATTGATATTGGATTGTCATATAGGTTTATTATATCATTTGTTTTACATATTATGTTTCGACGTTTACTTCAAATGTAAATCTTTTGTACAAGCCTGAATTAAAGGAGAAAGGATGTTTAATACAATAAAATAAATATAAGAACGATTGTCTCTCTCGAGTCAAACATGCATACATGAATATCAAGCATTGAGTTGACATTATTGGCTTTGTCATATCCAATATTTTGTACCATGGCTGATTGAGCAATGTTTTTGTTTATTTGCCTGTTTTGCTGTCTACATTGTTTGTTCTTAGTCTTATTAGGATTAGTTCAAAGTTTGGAGTCTGTTATTATTTGAAGATAAGTCGTCGTCGAAATGACATTGACTATTCAGTATGGAAAGTTCATTTCTAGCATTATGCGTGACAAGATGCATCCAACATCCACGTTTGTTTCGAAGAACTAATAATACTAATATCAAGGCGCCAGAGCTTCAGTTCAAACATGTAGATACACATTTATATCCGTCAAAACATCATTTTCATTCCCCAATCTGAGATGCATCCCTGATGCGAATATTACTTTCTATTCTTCTTCAACTTCTTAATGTAATGGATTAACTCCTGGTTTAGGTCTTGGTGCTGCATAAATCACTATAGGTCGTGAAAAGTTTCTTTTACACCTTTACACCCAAGCCGTTAGGCGGTCTGAATATTCATAAACCCTTCAACAGATACCGACATCACACAGCTTTCTGTAACTTTTCTAACTGCCTGTGCCTTGTAATTTTCTCGTTGATCATTGATGGATCAACAAACGCAGCATTGTTGATAGTGTCAAATGTTAGATGAGGTGCCTAGGTTCCCATCAGATTGTCAGCATTGTGTTTGGTGTGCCCATCATTCATCTTCGGATATAGATAGCGTTGATGCTCTCAGCATCTACTTGTGCCTAGCTGGAGATTGATAAAGCTTGGTCACACTTGACTGATCTTGATGAAGATAGAATTCAGTTGAAATGGATATGTTGTAGTAGGTACGTCTCTGACATGACATAGTTCCCAGAACACTGCTTTGCAGCATGCTTCTAATCACAAAGTCAACTTTCTGACTTTCCGTACGTACGTAGGTAGTAGGTAGTCCGTATTGTAGTTAACTTTGTTTCTTCATTATCCATTATATTGTCGATACTTCGGTCACTTGTACACATTTCCTTGTTATTGGTATTTTATTCAAATGAAAATAGATCCATATTCAATTTTCCTTATATCCCCAACTCTTAGTTATCTTCCAATTTTACTCTAATAGTTGTAGCGTACTCTTGTTAAAAAATACATAGTTGGGTTGCTTTACATATTTAGTTCCTACAGCTCGTGATAGTCCAATATTGTTAACTAAAAACATTGAACACTCACTCACTATCTTAGCCATAGTCCATTTTAATTGGAGTGAAAAATAGATTTTACTGTCCCAAGAGTATGTCAAGGAAAAACTCACTGCTAGACCTCATCATATCCGTAAGTTCAGTAGGTTTGTAAAGTACACCGTAGTTCACTCGATTGTTTTATCTACTGAACGTGTCTTCTAACTTCTAACTGAAAGCATAATATGATTATTAAAATTTTACTACTTTAAATACAAATTCAAACAAATGAAAAATGAACAATAGTCTGACGGAATAAAGAGCAACAATTAAACTGACTCTTGGCGAACTCTAATCTTGTAGCTTAATGGATAGAAATAAATAGATATTGGAAACTGACTGGCGGATAAACGAATGAGGTTACTTTTATCTCAGCTACGAGTAAGTCCTAGAGAAAATCCATTTCATGTGTAGTGGAAAAAATTGACCCCTGAGGAAACGGCTGCTAGTGGTGATTCAGGTCGGATCATGGCTTTGGTGTTTATCAACATTTGCACATTGGGAATCTGAGTAGAGCGTATTTCTCAGAGATAGAGATGATCAGAAGATCAGTGATCTACCGTGATCAAGAATGAAGCGTATGATTATCGATTAGCTGCACCGTGTCATATAGATATGTTAAATGCTCGTTCTGGTGATGATGATTCAGGCTTCGTTTCAGTCCAATAAAAGCCGATCCCAGATTCCCGTCAGGTCACGTGTGCATCAAGTATGTTATCAACAGATATCATTCTCGCTTGATCCAAGATAGTCTGAAATGAATACAATGATAAATAAATAATTTGTATTATTGAGAGTATTGTCAGAAAATCTAAAGTCACACAAAGCAAATCCGCATTCCTTTACACATTGCAGTTTCTGGTATCGTCACGAATGGATGCTTTTTCTAAGACAAGAGCTTTTTTTCAAATGAAAGCTTTGGCTTAATCATTATGAGATTGAAGTGGCAAGTGACGCCTCCTGATTTAGAACATGTCACAGATAGATATGACTGTCATCTTGACTCTTGACAGGAAGATTTATGATTGAAATGCTGAAGCGGAAGAACTTTGTTCAATCAATTTGTTAGGTAAATTGACAATTTATCGCGACAAAAATAATGAATATAATTTTCCGACTAAACAAATGAGTCTATTGCGTCTTGAAGAAGTGTGAGAAAAATGTACTGTTAGCTCGAGTTGCTTTTCCATATTTAGACTGCGCACAGCGTCCATATTGACTGCACTTGCTACCGATTAGATGTTTTTCCTCTTTAGGAATCTGGTTACATTCAGCCTGTGCACTTCATCAAACTTTGACCGTCAACTGGCGAATTGCAAGCAATACAAATGCAAGCCTGCCTGCCTATAGCACCAGATAGTCTCATCAGATTGTTTCATGTCAAGTCTCCTGAGTTTATGGAAGAAACAGTGACAAATGAAGTTCTGTACACATATTGTTTAGTTTTAGAAGCTAGAAAGAACATACATATCTAATGCCACCCTCTTTTAAGACGCATCACCTCATGTGTGACCTCTGAATGCTCGTGCCCTGTGCATCCCCAGCTCTCTAACTCGCCTTTAAGAAATGACATCACTAATATGAATATGAGTTGGGTAGGAAATAGAATAGAGCGTACATGTACCTAAAAATGTAAAGCTCAGAGACTACTCTCTGTAATCATGTGATATATTATTTTGTGTTCCATTGTGACGCTCGCTGTGAGAAGTTTAGAAGGTGCGTTAGCAGAGAATCGACTGGTCTGAACAAAGATAAATGAAGTTCTATACACATATTGTTTAGTTTTAGAAGCTAGAAAGAACATACATATCTAATTCCACCCTCTTTTAAGACGCATCACCTCATGTGTGACCTCTGAATGCCCTGTGCATCCCCAGCTCTCTAACTCGCCTTTAAGAAATGACATTACTAATATGAATATGAGTTGGGTAGGAAATAGAATAGAGCGTACTTGTACCTAAAAATGTAAAGCTCAGAGACTACTCTCTGTAATCATGTGATATATTATTTTGTGTTCCATTGTGACGCTCGCTGTGAGAAGTTTAGAAGGTGCGTTAGCAGAGAATCGACTGGTCTGAACAAAGATGTGGGTGCAATATGAAACGCTTCGGACCCCATAACTTTCAGTCGTAATAAAATTTATTATTGACAAATGCTAATTTTCGTAATGATCATAATGATGCTGCCAACTCAAATTAAATTATCATAAACCTTTCGGCACGTTGTCAAGACCTTAGTGTCATGGGGCGGAACCGCGGAACCTCTTGCTATTGGTGGATTAATTATTATCAATACTGCTCCTAGCCTTTCTGGTTGTTTATGATAACCAATTTCAACACATTTGAACATAGTGTTCACAAGTAGGTACATGAATTCTTGTTTTACAAAGTTGTCCAAGAAAAAAAAAAAAAAATGAACATAAATTGTGGTGAGTTAGATTATTAAGTTTGCTGTCAATGAAATCACAGATCACACAGCAGTTTTTTTACTTTTTTACCCAATGAATAAAATGCTTCTAGCCTACAAGGAATAAAAAGTTCAACTATGACTATATCCGATGCTAATTCTTCATTTTATATCAATTGTCATTAGTCATCTTACTATGATAAATGTCACTTTAATGTATGTACCTGGTGTTTGATTTGCAATCGTGTGATACTGAGAGGTAACGGAGACTGAGAGAGGTGCTGACATAAAATAATTTCAGTCGCACGCTTGTGCTTTTATCTGGTGTTAGGTATCCTATGTCCTTATGTTAGATCCAGAGAGAGTGTGGCATGGTTTTAATCGTGTGAAAACATCGCATCTTCTCAGCGCAATGGTTTGATAAATTATGTTTGTCTGGCTCTAGCATAGTAACACACATGCTAAATTAATCGTTTTCGTGCAAACTGACAATTGACAATAGGTGTCGCTCTCTCGTGACTTGGTAGGTGAATTCCGAGTTCATGAAACTTGGAGCTTGGGTCTCAATTTACATATTAGTCAGATAATATGATCACATCAACCAGCAACCAGTCGTCATCAGGACATCTCACGACTTCTTTCTTTGGCGATATTTAGTTGAAATTCTTTTGTCATCTCAAAGCAAAAGACAATTTCACAATCGGTTTTCTCCTCGTCAAGACCTCTTGATTGCTCACATAAGAGAGGTGGGTGAGGAGTAGGTCTTTCTTGTAAAAGCAAATAATGTTGAAACTGTGGTAGTTGTTAGGACTAATAACACAATGCATGCTGAGGAGTGAGGATAGATCCTTATCAAAGAACGCACTAGACTCTTGGCCAATGTCGATTAATTGATTTTGACGTTAATTAAAATTGATCATCGGTGATTAGCAATAGAAATTAGTTCGCTGTTTGATGTCGGAAGACGCCCACCTCTCAACAACACTTGGTAGAATACTCAGCACTCCCTATCGAAATAGATATCTTGTTCTTTATCTCCGGCTACAAATTTATGATCCTTGATGTTATCAGAGGACAATCAACTTTGTGTTATTATTAACTTTATAATTATTGAAGACAAGGGCCGTCATCTTTTTCTGAATTTAAGAGAGCTTTTTTCATAGCACAATATTTATGAACAGTACATCTTACGTGTATGCATGTTATTTCAATAAAGGGATAAACGACGTTTTACAAATTTCCGATTTGGACAGATTTGCAATAACTGACCACCGTACTGGTTCACTTGAAAAGGAAGGTCATACAAGATAGCAAATAGAACAAGGCATCTAAATACGATCATGTCATAAATTAAATTATATGGAGCATGAATTTCTAACGAGTAATCTATCTCTGCTAGTAAAGTAAAACAAAATTTGTACAACATGTAATGAATATTGGAACTGATGCAATCTTGTATCGTTGGATAAAATTCAAATCAAATTCTATCAAACGACACATAACTTTCTAGATGTCTAAATAGATTTTCCATGCAATACTTACGTCTGGATGATCTTTGACTGGAACAAATACTTTTTCTGTGAGGGTTGTGACTTCTCCTTCTGGTTCAGGTAATATTAGTGGTTCTTTTCTGTGGCCATTTACTTGAAATAAATTTGATCGGACTTTTGCTATTTCTGTGAACAGAACAAGGAACAAGTCGATGAGTAACTACACAAGCACACTGCTGAAGTATTAATAGTTCTAAACTTCTTGGATGAAGAATCAGAAGAAGAAAAGGATTTGAATGAAGTTCACTAGATATTTCCATGAATGTTCATAGTACTCACTGGGTAGACCAATCGATGAGTAACTACACAAGCACACTGCTGAAGTATTAATAGTTCTAAACTTTTTGGATGAAGAATCAGAAGAAGAAAAGGATTTGAATGAAGTTCACTAGATATTTCCATGAATGTTCATAGTACTCACTGGGTAGACCAGACAGTATGTTTCCTTATCATTTCCTACAAGATTTGTTATGAAAGTAAAAGTGCGGTTTTACACTATTTTATGGCACGCAGTAAACATTCCGTGTCATCACTGTGGGTTATTATTTTCCATGATGCATCCAATAGTATCAGCTAATATGAAAGTAACAACGAGAACAGACAGCAGACAGACTTAACAGAAGAGACGTTACAGAATACGCAGACTAGATGACTTGCTGGAGTTTCTGGTTCAAACTGAGACATCATTATCATCCCAAGGTCGAGGAAGAAGAAAAAAATTCCATGGGTTATTATTTTCCATGATGCATCCAATATATCAGCCAATATGAAAGTAACAAGAACAGACAGCAGACAGACTTAACAGAAGAATACGCAGACTAGATGACTTGCTGGAGTTTCTGGTTCAAACTGAGACATCATTATCATCCCAAGGTCGAGGAAGAAGAAAAAATACTCATTTGAACCAGTAAGAACATAAAATATGTTCGAGAGAAAGAAGTATTGATGTCTAAATGTTGACATGAGATGTTTTGATACTCATTTGAACCAGTAAGAACATAAAATATGTTCGAGAGAAAGAAGTATTGATGTCTAAATGTTGACATGAGATGTTTTGCTTGTCCAGACAGACGAGTTACATCGGGGTTTCAAGCGACAAGTTTCTTTTGTTCAGGAGTGGTTGCTCCTCTCCATGTGGGTTTTCTACAAGATAAAGACGAAACTAATTTCTACAAGCTGAAAAAGAAACTAATATAATAAATATCTCTTGCACGAAACCTTTCCATTGAAAAATACCAAAGACTGGGGGTCTCAGCTCTCAGCTTGTCTGAAGTGGTGAATCTAGACATGGCGTTATAATCCAAAAATCAGAAATATCATTTTTCAATAATCATTCTAGGACTTTTTGTTTTAAAAAATATAAAAGCTTACTTGAAAAAGTTCACCGGAAAAGACAATATCCAAAGTGGTCTAGGTGGTCTTCGAGATGAAGATATCAAATTACACTTTCGAAGTTCAAACCTTGTTTGATCCATCAACCATCATACTTGTGTCCATCTCTATTGGGACACTTTGAAAACCCACGTTAATGTTGAATGAGTCCCATCGGTGTGTTTTATTGGACATCCATAAAAAAATATGTTTCTGTTCCTTTAATACGAACGCCTCCTGAGGTCATCTGAATCAATCAATATACAACCTAATGGAAACATTTACATACAAAAAATTACCAATTTGTAAGCATAACTTACAAAGTGATTTTTAATATGTTTCTGTTCCTTTAATACGAACGCCTCCTGAGGCCATCTGAATCAATCAATATACAACCTAATGGAAACATTTACATACAAAAAATTACCAATTTGTAAGCATAACTTACAAAGTGATTTTTGTTTTGTCATAGGATGGACGAGAAGTTCTGAAACGAAATGAGAGATGTTTCAAGCTAACGTACTATTGCAAAACTAATGTTTTATTGGTGGGAAGGGAAGATCCTGGTTCAATTTACGCGTGTGAACATGGATAAGAAATGCAGTATTTAAATGTTTTCGTTTAAATTCTACAAGTAACTGATGTTAACAACAGACAAATCAACATGTTCTTGTTGGTCTTAGAATTCTTAGATCATTCGGGTGAATCAGTATACCTTGCCAGAGCCCACGCCATATCCGTAAGTTCAGTAGGTTTGTAAAGTACACCGTAGTTCACTCGATTGTTTTATCTACTGAACGTGTCTTCTAACTTCTAACTATCCGTAAGTTCAGTAGGTTTGTAAAGTACACCGTAGTTCACTCGATTGTTTTATCTACTGAACGTGTCTTCTAACTTCTAACTGAAAGCATAATATGATTATTAAAATTTTACTACTTTAAATACAAATTCAAACAAATGAAAAATGAACAATAGTCTGACGGAATAAAGAGCAACAATTAAACTGACTCTTGGCGAACTCTAATCTTGTAGCTTAATGGATAGAAATAAATAGATATTGGAAACTGACTGGCGGATAAACGAATGAGGTTACTTTTATCTCAGCTACGAGTAAGTCCTAGAGAAAATCCATTTCATGTGTAGTGGAAAAAATTGACCCCTGAGGAAACGGCTGCTAGTGGTGATTCAGGTCGGATCATGGCTTTGGTGTTTATCAACATTTGCACATTGGGAATCTGAGTAGAGCGTATTTCTCAGAGATAGAGATGATCAGAAGATCAGTGATCTACCGTGATCAAGAATGAAGCGTATGATTATCGATTAGCTGCACCGTGTCATATAGATATGTTAAATGCTCGTTCTGGTGATGATGATTCAGGCTTCGTTTCAGTCCAATAAAAGCCGATCCCAGATTCCCGTCAGGTCACGTGTGCATCAAGTATGTTATCAACAGATATCATTCTCGCTTGATCCAAGATAGTCTGAAATGAATACAATGATAAATAAATAAATATAATTTGTATTATTGAGAGTATTGTCAGAAAATCTAAAGAGCAAATCCGCATTCCTTTACACATTGCAGTTTCTGGTATCGTCACGAATGGATGCTTTTTCTAAGACAAGAGCTTTTTTTCAAATGAGCCTGACGAGGGTCACTTGGTAAAAATGAGTCCTTTACAGGTGCATGGTATTGTGTGTCCAACTTCTTGGGGGAATGAAATAATAACTCAAACAAATCGTTAATGAATTTGACTAATTTGTTTTTGTTTATATGTTTCAGGTATGTACGATTATTACGAGTTTAATTTACACCTGACTTGTTGGTTGGTAAGTGGATTAGAATTGAAAGAGCTCCAGACAGATTGGTAATAAATAGTGGTTCGTTTTCAATTTCGATATTATATTTAGATCGAGTTCTAAAGACTAAATGTAGGCGTAACAAATGGCTGTTATATTCTACCCAACGGACGTTGGTTTAATCCAGCAAGCATCAAGTAGATTTTACCCCACATATTATCCTTAGATTAGAGTAAAGTGCTTCAAGTTCATTATGTCTGATTCAAATAAAACTGAAAGTATTGTCAACAGGTACTAAGGAGGAGGTACAATTACCACTTCAATGTCATTTGGTTACCGGGGTAATGTAGGTCACCGTTGAGAAGCTAGCAACGTGCAACAGGAAGTCGGATGAACCGAGCCCTTCTCTATGGAGAAACTGGTTCTTGGGCTTCGCAGAGTGGGATGTGTTTTCCAGGACTTGGTGCCACTCCTTGCTGTCACACACTTAATTGCATTATTTGCTTTGATTCACATTGTCAGTCCATAGACCTTGTGTGCGTTCATGGTCGTTGTTATAATCTGAGATTGAGAACATCTTTTGCTCTTATGGTCTTGTTTCTTGTGTAACTTTTCCGGAGGCAACGCCTAACTTGTGAAAAATTGAATGCACTTTACGTGTCCCATTGTTTCTTGCTTTTCCACATGTGCTCATTCGTCAATGTGGAAATCGATGTTCGAAAATCTCATTATTTATTAGAATAACAGTTTAGTTGTTACTTCTTCCACCTATATTCAAAGTTTTCGTTATAAGTTAGCACTCTTGATGAAATTATTCACAAAGAGTATACAAAAAACACCGCATACATCATCTTGTGTTTTATGAAGCCTCATTGATATGCAAGGCGAACACAAGAAATAAAATCGAATTGCCTCAGTGACCTGATTGATTACATCATCTTGTGTTTTATGAAGCCTCATTGATATGCAAGACGAACACAAGAAATAAAATCGAATTGCCTCAGTGACCTGATTGATCGCAACTATAAAGACAGCTTCGAATACTCCCATGATGCTGATTTCAATTCTACATATTCTGTCGTCGGTGATTGCACGGTTTCCATTTTTGCGGAATTTCTCTTTCATTAGCCGAAGCCGCACGTACACCCGCAAAACCCGCATGTAGTCGTATGCATGTATTTAAATTGACGTCGAGTGTGCTGAATACATTGGAGCAAATTTTTTTCATTACGATTTTTGTTTTTGTCGATGCTGCTAGTAGTGCTAGTTGGTCAAGTGAGAATGCTTGCCAAAAATTCAAATCTAATGTTGTGTATTTTTCTACTGGGTGTTCTTTTCTGGTGAGGTTAATGTTTCATTTAATTTGTAATCATTGTAATCAACATATTTCTGGTCTCCTATGTATTTTGGTTTCTTCTTTTGATTACATACTTGACGAATTTCTCGTCCCGTCACCAAACCCTTTTCCTTTAAGGATTCGAGCCTTATTTGCTGTATTTTACCTACTTACTGTCATGCCCTCTGTTTCCCTATAAAATCTGTTGTGGATATAATAGATTTAGCCACTTTCCCACATCCATTCAATTTCCACTCCACAATTTTATAATGGTGATCTATTGAACAGTCCCACCCTGTAGATTTGTAAATGCCTGCATTTGGCATCACATCCGCGACTGTTTCCATTAATAATTCAAACATTAAATTTTCCTCTACAACAACAGCAAACAGCAGTATAGGTCGTGATAGGACGCCCATACGATGTCCCGATGGGGTTTTTCGTACTGGTTGGATAGACGTTGATTGGATTGTAAAGCGGATACGATTTTGACAGCTGACGTACCGCGGACGATATTCGGTCTGAAAGCTACTTGTGAATTCAAATGCAGGTCTTCATGAAGAGGTTTTGAATTAATGAACTCGAAATAATTCAGTTTGAAATCGGATCGAGCTGGCAACTTGTTGATGTGGATGTGGAGAGGAGAAGAAGAAATAAATTAATGAGTGCTCTCATTCTGATTCCTTGGTGCCGGAACAGGGAGTTTGTCACAGCAGATCCTCTTGTATTCAGCATGGAGATAGCCTTCTGATTCAATCATATCATAATAGTGAAATTATTTGATATTTGGATGTCCAGAATAGTTTAGGG
This sequence comes from Diaphorina citri, assembly GCF_000475195.1. Lineage (NCBI taxonomy): Eukaryota > Metazoa > Arthropoda > Insecta > Hemiptera > Psyllidae > Diaphorina > Diaphorina citri. The sequence goes on from NW_007377454.1 coordinate 162,787, forward strand.
CACTAAAATATTCCACAGATCTGGAATTTGCCATTTGGTTCATTATTAATGTGCTTAAGCGTTTTTAGTATTTATTGAGTGTACAAAATGCTGTTGTACATACTCTCTCAGGAAGAATATTAATTGAAACAAGACGAGGAAATCAAAGACCACACGACCCAAGATTAGCTGAGACCCAAGACTTTAGTCTTATATCCTCAATGTCATGACTCTTGCATACGTGCTCTGAATTTCAATCAGTCTCAGGGAAAATCTTATTAAATCAAATTAAGGACGTGAAAAAAATCACTTTGTAAGTTATGCTTACAAATTGGTAATTTTTTGTATGTAAATGTTTCCATTAGGTTGTATATTGATTGATTCAGATGACCTCAGGAGTTTGTATTATTGAGAGTATTGTCAGAAAATCTAAAGTCACACAAAGCAAATCCGCATTCCTTTACACATTGCAGTTTCTGGTATCGTCACGAATGGATGCTTTTTCTAAGACAAGAGCTTTTTTTCAAATGAAAGCTTTGGCTTAATCATTATGAGATTGAAGTGGCAAGTGACGCCTCCTGATTTAGAACATGTCACAGATAGATATGACTGTCATCTTGACTCTTGACAGGAAGATTTATGATTGAAATGCTGAAGCGGAAGAACTTTGTTCAATCAATTTGTTAGGTAAATTGACAATTTATCGCGACAAAAATAATGAATATAATTTTCCGACTAAACAAATGAGTCTATTGCGTCTTGAAGAAGTGTGAGAAAAATGTACTGTTAGCTCGAGTTGCTTTTCCATATTTAGACTGCGCACAGAGTCCATATTGACTGCACTTGCTACCGATTAGATGTTTTTCCTCTTTAGGAATCTGGTTACATTCAGCCTGTGCACTTCATCAAACTTTGACCGTCAACTGGCGAATTGCAAGCAATACAAATGCAAGCCTGCCTGCCTATAGCACCAGATAGTCTCATCAGATTGTTTCATGTCAAGTCTCCTGAGTTTATGGAAGAAACAGTGACAAATGAAGTTCTGTACACATATTGTTTAGTTTTAGAAGCTAGAAAGAACATACATATCTAATTGCACCCTCTTTTAAGACGCATCACCTCATGTGCGACTTCTGAATGCTCGTGCCCTGTGCATCCCCAGCTCTCTAACTCGCCTTTAAGAAATGACATCACTAATATGAATATGAGTTGGGTAGGAAAATTAAAGTTCTGTACCTACACATATTGTTTAGTTTTAGAAGCTAGAAAGAACATACATATCTAATGCCACCCTCTTTTAAGACGCATCACCTCATGTGTGACCTCTGAATGCTCGTGCCCTGTGCATCCCCAGCTCTCTAACTCGCCTTTAAGAAATGACATCACTAATATGAATATGAGTTGGGTAGGAAATAGAATAGAGCGTACATGTACCTAAAAATGTAAAGCTCAGAGACTACTCTCTGTAATCATGTGATATATTATTTTGTGTTCCATTGTGACGCTCGCTGTGAGAAGTTTAGAAGGTGCGTTAGCAGAGAATCGACTGGTCTGAACAAAGATGTGGGTGCAATATGAAACGCGTGCATTACAAATCAGCGAACTTGTAAGTCATGCCGAGAATTTATAACACATCCCGGAGTCGCATTTCATATTCATACTATGTTGAGACTCAGTTGAGAGAGCCTGTGTCGTGTGTCTAGTTAGGAGAGTTGAAATTTATCTGCCGGACCAGAAGAAATATCATGAGAATACAAAGGCGAGGTTCACAAATGCCTGCCAGTGGTTTTCTACAATGAATGAAAACAAATAAATGTACCTAGTTCGTGTGTCAACTTTGTCAGTTTGAACCTAATTTTAAAACAATGTGCCTATACTTTGTGTATAGGTTCATTTGTACAACTACTATCAAATACATGATCGTACAAATCTTCATTCTCAATCTTTATGATTTGCGTAATTGGTTCCTCATACATAATGAAGGTGTTTCTGGTTAAATCACCCGAAAAAGGTTCTTTATATTATCTACCATGTACGCTATGAACATTACCTATCTATTTGTTTATTTAAAATTTTAAAATGTACAATAATTCTGTATTATTCTAGGGAGTAACTTGTAGCATTTGATTTAAATAAATCAATGGAAAACATTGTGTGAAACTCTTTGCATTAAAATTTTACAAATTGGTAGGTAGGTACCTACCTCTCACCAAGATGCAAAATTCTATGCATCCAGACATACAAGCTGACCATTAAACCATTTTCTCAACTATTTGGCAAGACACTGATCGATTTTACATCAAACATGATACTAATTGCACATGTTGCAGTACTTGGCCACATGAAATCAATGGAAAACATTGTGTGAAACTGTTTGCATTAAAATTTTACAAATTGGTAGGTACCTACCTCTCACCAAGATGCAAAATTCTATGCATCCAGACATTACAAGCTGACCATTAAACCATTTTCTCATCTATTTGGCAAGACACTGATCGATTTTACATCAAACATGATACTAATTGCACATGTTGCAGTACTTGGCCACATGTTTTTCTAAATGTATGCACACTGTGTGCCAAGTAAATGTCTTTATAACACGCTGTCCTATGTGAGGAACTATTTGGAAAACTTCGAGTACCTGGACTTAACACAAGCTGCCCAGTTTGAAGAAGCACTCTAAAGTTAATTAAATGAGCAATAACGAGAACTTCTTGTGTTTTCTAATCTTTAACTTGCACTATCTAAGTATCTACATTGCAACATCGCCCTTATATTTAATGGAATTTACAGGTTTGTTGTAGGTGGCAACTATTTATCTTTGTTCCTACATTAGTAACAATGTTCATCACATCCCCACCGTTCAATTTGACCCTCACTTGTTACATTCTTGTGTTCTTAACTCCTGATAATGTACTATACTGATGCTGTTGTTGTGCATCTCGTTGTGTAGTGCAAGTTCACTGGCGTGGACTAAGTTGATATAATAGTAACACCTTAGTACCAATGTCATTTAGTCACAGGACCGAAAAGACCGAGTTCATTCAGAAATACAAAGCTTGAAGAACTAGTGCCATGTTGAACGTTATACGTTTGTTTCTAATTTTATATCCAAAATAGCTGTCATTCCAAGCAAGGTGATACCAGCTATTCTTCCTTTATCCAGCAAAAAATCGTACCAATGATTTGTTACAAAAAGTGAAACGTCCTCCAACCCTCTGAGGATGATGTCCTTGGAGGTAGGCTAGAAGCATTTTATTCATTGGGTAAAAAAGTAAAAAAACTGCTGTGTGATCTGTGATTTCATTGACAGCAAACTTAATAATCTAACTCACCACAATTTATGTTCATTTTTTTTTTTTTTTTTTGGACAACTTTGTAAAACAAGAATTCATGTACCTACTTGTGAACACTATGTTCAAATGTGTTGAAATTGGTTATCATAAACAACCAGAAAGGCTAGGAGCAGTATTGATAATAATTAATCCACCAATAGCAAGAGGTTCCGCGGTTCCGCCCCATGACACTAAGGTCTTGACAACGTGCCGAAAGGTTTATGATAATTTAATTTGAGTTGGCAGCATTATTATGATCATTACGAAAATTAGCATTTGTCAATAATAAATTTTATTACGACTGAAAGTTATGGGGTCCGAATCTGGCAGGTAAATCCTTTTTAGGAATGCCACCGAAATCATTATTCTGTTAACTGCTTCATTTTCGTTTCTCCCTAACTGATTCGGGTCTTGAATTTGGTTCGAAAAAAACGTAGCTCGTGGATATGAGTTGTACTTGACAAGGCTGATGGGTGACTGGTGAGTTGATGAATGAGTTGACGTGTTTTGTTTGGTTAACATGAAAGCTCATGAATTTTCTCAAGTATAATGTCTCACTGTCAAAGTTCAGACGTTTGAGTGAAATTGGGTACGAGTTTCTGATTTTCGAATGTATTAGTAATTGATCTTTCCATATACTTACTGAGAAAATGATCAAAGTGTAATTGTCTGCCTATAAATTCAAAACTGTTAACTTAACAATAGTACTATACAGGTTTCTGAAACGACTATTTTTTCCCTTCAGCTCAGATAATTTCGAAGGAACAATGTAAACTTAGAAGGAAACATTTAAGAAATGCAGTATTTAAATGTTTTCGTTTAAATTCTACAAGTAACTGATGTTAACAACAGACAAATCAACATGTTCTTGTTGGTCTTAGAATTCTTAGATCATTCGGGTGAATCAGTATACCTTGCCAGAGCCCACGCGAAAACAACTTCCTCTTTCCTTATATTAAGGATTATTATATTTGTGTCATAATCTTGCGAGATAGTGTGGTACCTGGCTGAGTATTGATATGAGTAATCATAATCATCTGTGGACCTTGGACCTGACTGAAATTTGCATAATCTGATCTGACCAATCATTTAATTGGAGGGCTAATAATGTATTTTGAAATTCAACTCTCCAAAAGGATACATATGTCTGGCTACTATAAGATAAGCTCTCATTTACGAGTATGAGCTTGGGAAGCATTCTACCCTAGATTGTTCAGAAAAACTACCCCGCCTTTTTCGCCTCTTGATGATTCCCAAAAGAAAATTTGATATGTTTTCTTATCCCACCCAAGACATATTCAGTACTTCCTATTTTCCATATGCTTATGTACGTACGTACCATACAAGGCTATAAGAAATTGAAAATTTTATGAAACAGACCATCCAGATCGAACGATTATTATTTTCATCGTTTTACGATCTTGTCATCAGAAGTCATAAAAAATAGTGCTATTTTTCACTCGACAATTTTATCCATGATGTTTTCTTCAATTTCCGCTACAACACATGTGGGCAGGAGGACATATTGGAAAACATATCGAACAAGTGTGACTTCAGTAGAACACAATATGTCGCGTAGAAGAAAAAATAAGTCAAGAGATCCATAGCCTCTTAATCTTAACTCTTGTGGTAGATTTTCATATTCACACGCACTGTCTTCCTGATAATATAATTAAGTTAAAACTTTAACGATTTTAATTATAAATACAACTTTTGTCGTACACCTGATTTATATCAAGAACCAGCCTGGTTTGCCCCATGCGGTCAATCTCATGTAAAAAGTACGCGGATCTTCTTAAATGTTTAATTACTTTGCAGTATTTAATAGCACTCTTTGCTGTTAGCTATCTCCAAGTTACGGGTAATGAAGCATCTGATCTTCAGGACTTCAGGTCAAGTGGACAACCTTCGTCATGAGATCAATTCCTGGTCCGATGGTTCATGATAGAAGTATTGGTTCTGATCGCTATCAGCCCCTGGAGTAAATTGATCTGGTCGGCAAATGGCTTATGAAGTAGTTTGAGGATATGCCGATAGCCAGATGTAGAGGGAGGATCCCGTCACGGCCATCACGGTACGGGAGGCGATGGAGGTTCATACGATGGATCAATGTTCTCATGTGCTTCAAGTCCACATTACTCTGTGGAACTTCTTCAGTTGACAATATTAGATACGATAACGACTGGAACTTGCTACGGACTGCTTCCTCACATGCTAGTAGAGCTAGCGGTGAGATTGGAAGTTTCCTATTAACAAACATGAAAGATACAAGATGATATCAGCAAATAGTGGCGAAACAAGAACCATATTGTACATTTTAGTGAATCGGCTACGGCTGCTGTATGTTTCATAGAGGCCGTATTGTTAGGATGGAACTTGTGAAGATCTTCTCGTGGATAAACATCAGGATTTTGTTTCTCCTTCAATTTTTTAATCAAATATCTTATATTCCTACCTGAAGGTAATAGAGTTCAAATTGTGTTTTATTAGAAAACCTAGCAGTACCCACTATTTGTTGCTAACTAAAAGTAAAACTTTTAAGCTGGTCTGTTGGTATAAGGAGCTTGGAGCAAGTGTTGCGAGGTGTAAGGAATGTACGTATGTCTGATTGCATTACTTGTTTGCCATTAGGTTCTGTATCATGAATAAATCATCGTACCCGTCCTTAGATATATCAGATAGCATCTCCGAACCTTGTTTATGATACTTTCAAGTGACTGTATTGTGTTCTTAATTTATTCTATAAGAATAAGATCCTCTTTTTTGCTATTGTTAACGACTCAAAACTTCTTCTGCTTTTGTTTTTGGTTTTCGCTGTTGAAATGTGTGAGAAACCCTTTCTGCAGCTTTCTTCTTGAACAAATAAAATCAAGTGACATGTTATTGTGCAACTGGTCAAGATAATAAGAACAGTTCATTTGAAAACAGCAGTACCTACTTTAAGAACTTTCTTGTTGGACCGTACCGCAGCTCCAATGTCTTGGAACTAACCGCTGCGCTGCCGCTATGGCAAAAGTTTCATGTCCCCTACTTTACTGTATTCAATAGGAAGCTTATTCGCCACTACTTGATCTATTTTGCTGAAAGGATTAAAAAATAACTTTGTTTTTAGCACTAGTCGTACGTTGATCCTGTTAAAGCTTTAAGCAAAAGGAGCTATGATTTATTGGAAGTCAGATCTTTTGTCCTGTAACTTTCACACCAAAGTCTGAAACTGTAGTGCCAATTATGTGTAAACTTGCAGTAACTGGCTGATGTGTTACAGTTAAAAAATCATGTTAAATGCCTGTAATAAGGTGTTGGGAATGACGCTCAGGTTAAAGGTTGTTGCCTTTAAGAACTGACTGAAACTTGGCATATTTAGACTAGAAGTTTAATATCTGAACTTATTCCCATGAGCTAGGTTTATGACATGTTTTTTTTTCTTTTTTTTAAAAAAAAAAAAAAAAATGTATCATTTAGCTGTAATAAGGTGTTGGGAATGACGTTCAGGTCAAAGGTTGTTGCCTTTAAGAACTAACTGAAACTTGGCATATTTAGACTAGAAGTTCAATATCTGAACCTATTCCCATGAGCTAGGTTTATGACATGTTTTTTTTTTCTTTCTTTTTTTTTTGATGTATCATTTGTTCAGTGAAGTAAGATTAAGGATCGAGATATACCTCTATACCTACTTTGTGCAGAAAGACTTAAATAACAATGTTTTCAAAAAGACAAATTGCTTTTCAATCATCAATATTAATGTATCTTGGATGAAATACTCAGTAATCTGATCAGAGCCAGTTTGCTCAATCCTCAGCTGATCAGAGGAGTTTACTGGAAACCGTTTTCTTGTCTCGTGCGAATTAACATATGAAAATCATTGGTGTTAAATTTCAAATTGATGTTCAACATGGCCACAGATGAGATGAAGTACAAAGATATAAAAAATTGATGTGCAACATTGTTTTCTCATATAGGTACATACATACAGTTAACTTCAAGTGGAAGATAGTCACATATTACATACACTTATTACGCTATCTCATATACGTATCTGCATAAAATTCGTGTTTTTTCGTAAAAGTTAAAACATAGTGTGATTTACAGAAAAAATGAAGAATTGAAGATTGATTCATTTGATACACTAAAGCTTTTTGTTGGCGTTCAGCGTTCACGTTGCTGCGTACAAGGATTTCTAAATAAAATCAGGACATTAATCGAATGGTGACACATTCACTGGCATTTATATGAGAAATAGGAATAAATTCTACAATCCTGTTACCGCCGGAACGGATTATAATATGATCTCCCATTTTGTTCCACATATCTGCCTACATGCTGGAATGCAATAGATATTTGAATTTGTATGTCTCCCCGGTGCATTCCATGAATTGTATGTGCATGTACTTTACCCACCAGTGCAGTAAATAAATAAAGACTGTCCTCAGTTTCCATATAATTAATTAAAAATTAATTAAGCCCAGATAAGATACAATTGAGCTTATACACAAGTAGGTATTGAGCGGAGAGCATATGGCTGGAGGTCGTAAATCCATAGTCCGCTGTAATCTCCGGTATGAATCAATAGGTTTCGCATTCATAGGACGCGCCATGTGCTTTTTATTTCTTACATTAATGTAACTATAAATATTAAGCTAACCGAACCCGACTATTTATATTAGTTACAAATCACACAATGTAAATACTTGTGTTATTCACAGTGTTAATCCGTCCGGTTGCTCACCAGTGTCTCTTATGTGTGGCTCAAGAATATTAAGAGTCAGGATCATTCAGGATGTGACTCAGTCATTCTGGGGTGTTTCATGGATGGAAAACACACAATATTCATGTGCTTTCAATGAAAATTGGATGAAAACTGATTCCTTACAAAGGGAATTCTCGAAGATTACGTTATGATAACAACATAATGCATCGCTTTCCGTGTCCGTGAGATAGTCAAGAACATAATGAAAATCTTTAAGATCTTTATGACTAGATTAAATCGATCTCGATCTTTATGTAATGAAAACACAATATCCATGTGCTTTCAATGAAAATTGGATGAAAACTGATTCCTTACAAAGGGAATACTCGAAGATTACTTTATGATAACAACATCGTAATGCATTGCTTTCCGTGTCCGTGAGATAGTCAAGAACATAATGAAAATCTTTAAGATCTTTATGACTAGATTAAATCGATCTCGATCTTTATGTACTGCAACGCCTACTTCTAAAGAGACTCCGCCAATATCACTTGTACATGTATGTTGTTATTACATCATAGCTGATTTTAAAGTAAGAGTATTTCTAAGTACCATAGAAGAAACTGATGATGCTGAAGTCTCTTATAAACACAAAAATTATCAACAAACATATACATACTTACCATCAAACTAAAATTACACTTTGCTCAAAATCTTCTCAAGACACGCTGAACAATAACTATTGCAAATAGAAAACAATAGGACATGGGCGAAAAAGAGAGAAACTTTCTGATTTTAAAACAAATAATAAAGTTTAATTGCTCTCCAACACGTAGCATAGGAGCAGCATCAGAAATGACTGCATAATATGACAAATGTTCTACTATTGTTCACCAGGAACATCAACATCTGATGATATATCTGTCATCAGATTCATGTAACTTGTGATGTAGTATTGTGGAGTAACAAAGCGCCATAAAAGCAATTTTATGTATGTAGGTATACTTACTTTTGACCTCATAAGCATAACATAAGTGTAGCTCACCAGGTGCCTCCTGCCCCATTTGACGAAATTTATTTCAGACAGCACACTGCTGTGGAGTAACAAAGCGCCATAAAAGCAATTTTATGTATGTAGGTATACTTACGTACTTTTGACCTCATAAGCATAACATAAGTGTAGCTCACCAGGTGCCTCCTGCCCCATTTGACGAAATTTATTTCAGACAGCACACTGACCGATGATAATAGTATTTTTGTGATTTCATTCCTCCCATTTCTTCAGATTTGAAAATTTTCCACTATTTATCTGTTGTTTTAAATGATTTGACATTTCCAAAGACGAAGACCGGTTTGCATTAGAGTTTAGAGATTGAATTTACAACTATTCAAATTCATAGATTTCCAGACGTTTTGATTCAGACAAGAGTAATAGAATAAGTCAGACCTCTGTGGAGGTTGAAAAAATTAGAATAATATTTATTGTCTCAGAAAGAGAAGAAGGGACAAAAAAAAAATCGTTTCTTGTCGCATGATTAAAATTATTATGAAAATAAAATGAGACGACCAATATTATGAATATCTATACCTAGAAATTTATTTGCATTCCAACTCTCGAGGGGTATTATAGGAATGATAGGACTTAATGAAAAATATGTTATGTACATAACGCTTACTGAGATTTTTTCAGTTTGGCACAGCGTTTAATGGCCGTCATAAATTGTATATACATTTAGAGATGTTTTGTGCATACTTTAGTACAAGTATCTGATGCCCATGTGTAGTCACAGGTATTTCAGACTCAAGGAGTCTATTGGGTCAAAGTTGCTCTGGTTAAGGGTGGTCCTGGGGTGAAATAGTAAACATGCTTCATTTAGATCACAACATTCAATATAACAAATTTAACACTGCTATACAAAAAAAAAAAATCCAAGAATACCTGAAGAATTCCTCTGTTCACCACCTGATGCTTACTGGATAAGACATCCACTTGAATGTAAGGTTTTCTAATGAATTTGATGGCACATTCGTTCTCTTTTGACAAAATTTTTGATGGCAAATTCGAGGAAATCAGGCTGTATGTCGTAAATTATTGGTGTAAAAAAAGGTGGATATAACTTTCGAAATTTTTTGATATTGGCTTGTTACAAGCGCATATTTCGTGAACCATCATTCCTAGAACCCTTACATGTACACCGATTGATTTCTCGTGAAAAGTTACATAGGAAAGACTCCTTGGTCATCTTAAATACTCTAATGGAAACTCTTGTAAAAAAAAATCATGTTGAAATATTTGGAGATATCACAGAGAGGAGAGAGAACCTTCCAGTCTGAAAGCAGAAGAGAGAATGAGCTCTGACAAAAATCTAGGTCTGAAGAAACCTCCCCTTGACCCCCTACTACCAAAAACCATGTAAGGGGTCAGGGGAAATGTAGGGGGTTGAGGGGAAGATTCTCCTACATTTTGACCATAGGTTTGAAGTTCGGACTTAATTTACTCATTTCCCCTCCATTTTCATAAGTGGAAGGTCCTCATCGATTCTTCTGTAATAAGTCACCTATTCGCGGTTTGCTCGTGGTATTCGCGGTTGGCTCGCGGTATCTGCGGTTGTTCGCGGTATACTCTTCATACCGAGGTTCACCATTGAACAAAACCACCCTGTTTGTTTCCATGTGAGTAATAAACGTTACTCTTTCATACATCTTTATGAGTCTAGAATGCAACAAATAATTCAATGCGTTTAATTGATTTAATAAAAAAAATACTTGTGGGCATTCATTAACTCTTAGTTTGAAATCAAAAATACTTGCTCTCTTTATTAACAAAATATTTATCTATATAAGATTAAGGATCGAGATATACCTCTATACCTACTTTGTGCAGAACGACTTAAATAACAATGTTTTCAAAAAGACAAATTGCCTTTCAATCATTAATATTAATGTATCTTGAATGAATTACTCAGTAATCTGATCAGAGCCAGTTTGCTCAATCCTCAGCTGATCAGAGGGGTTTACTGGAAACCGTTTTCTTGTCTCGTGCGAATTAACATATGAAAATCATTGGTGTTAAATTTCAAATTGATGTTCAACATGGCCACAGATGAGATGAAGTACAAAGATATAAAAAATTGATGTGCAACATTGTTTTCTCATATAGGTACATACATACAGTTAGTTAACTTCAAGTGGAAGATAGTCACATATTACATACACTTATTACGCTATCTCATATACGTATCTGCATAAAATTCGTGTTTTTTCTATTGATAAAATGCTGTGTTCAGCACACAATGCTGGACCATTATCCGTGTTCTAGATTCATGACGCCAGTTATCATCTGGGGGCAATCAAGATTCAAAGCCCATGCTTTGAATAAACACATTTGGTAGATAAAAAGATTTTTAAAGTTTGACCCCGCAGATCTTGGGATTCGTGATGATGGAAATCTGAGTACAAACACGGAGACTATATTTCCAGTGGTTCCACTGATGTCAGCAAAACCCAGGACATGTACAACTAACATAGCAGTGTAGAAGTTATATTTCAACTTGAAGACACCCCGTGCCTTGTGTCATAGGTGAGGCGACATATCACAATACTGGTATGCACCATAATACAACTCCAGATCTGTTGATCTGAGAAAGATCCTGTGGACTTCGTTCGATTCCAAGTTACTTATTATTCTCCGAGAACCACTTGCATGGTTGGTAAATTGTGTCTCCCATTCGTGTGCTGTTTGGTATTTTGTCGACGGATTTCCACATTCCTATCCCTTCTAATTCAATGGAGTAGTATCAGGTGTTAGGGGATCTTTGTATGTACTGTGAGGCGTGAGTAGTAAATAAATATCGACTATTGCGGAAGTGAGAATTTTGCGGTGGCTGTAAACAATGAACACATTGGTTAACTTGTCGATGGTTCATTTGAAGAGTAGGAGAAGAATCCTTCAGAAGTGCAGTTGAATGGAACGGATCCTAACTGATTCGGGTCTTGAATTTGGTTCGAAAAAAACGTAGCTCGTGGATATGAGTTGTACTTGACAAGGCTGATGGGTGACTGGTGATTCGGGTCTTGAATTTGGTTCGAAAAAAACGTAGCTCGTGGATATGAGTTGTACTTGACAAGGCTGATGGGTGACTGGTGAGTTGATGAATGAGTTGACGTGTTTTGTTTGGTTAACATGAAAGCTCATGAATTTTCTCAAGTATAATGTCTCACTGTCAGTCAGTTCAAACTTTGAGTGAAATTGAGTACGAGTTTCTGATTTTCGAATGTATAAGTAATTGATCTTTCCATACACTTACTGAGAAAATGATCAAAGTGTAATTGTCTGCCTATAAATCCAAAAATGTTAGCTTAACAATAGTACTATACACGTTTCTGAAACGACTAATTTTTTCCCTTCAGCTCAGATAATTTCGAAGGAACAATGGATCTTTTGACGATAATAAGACCTAAGGAAGGGCCAACATTTTGATCAAAGTTCAGACGTTTGAGTGAAATTGGGTACGAGTTTCTGATTTTCGAATGTATTAGTAATTGATCTTTCCATATACTTACTGAGAAAATGATCAAAGTGTAATTGTCTGCCTATAAATTCAAAACTGTTAACTTAACAATAGTACTATACAGGTTTCTGAAACGACTATTTTTTCCCTTCAGCTCAGATAATTTCGAAGGAACAATGGATCTTTTGACGATAATAAGACCTAAGGAAGGGCCAACATTTTGATCAGCTTAACAATAGTACTATACACGTTTCTGAAACGACTATTTTTTTCCCTTCAGCTCAGATAATTTCGAAGGAACAATGAATCTTTTGACGATAATAAGACCTAAGGAAGGGCCAAGATTTTGATCATCTCTGAGAAGAGAGAGAAATCTAGGATGTTAGAGGATCGCCCAAGATTTTTGCCCTCCCGAAAACAATGGGTTGTGTATTTTGATCATCTCTGAGAAGAGAGAGAAATCTAGGATGTTAGAGGATCGCCCAAGATTTTTGCCCTCCCGAAAACAATGGGTTGTGTGAGAAACGACGATTATCTCGGAGTTGTAACAATAAAACAGAGAACTAAATGGAGATTTAGAGAATCAGATCTGAACAACTAACAGAGTGTAATTTCGTCAACGCCTAATTCTGACCTCTGTCACACCTTAATCGGATTGAGAACATACAAGGACAAGATCAAAGATTTATATCTGATGTACTCCTGTCACTCTGGCTTTGACAGTCCATCGTTTATTGGTATAGACATGGCGAAATAGTTTTTCCAAAGAGTACAACACTAAAGAAATAGGAATAATTAAGAGACAAATGTACAGGTTTCAATTTACTTCAGAGTCAATAATTTCAGCTAAAGACAAAAGCAATGTCTTTTGAATAGTTGTTTTCCATATAAGATAAGCTCTCATTTACGAGTATGAGCTTGGGAAGCATTCTACCCTAGATTGTTCAGAAAAACTACCCCGTCCTTTTCGCCTCTTGATGTCTCCCATAAGAAAATTTGATATGTTTTCTTATCCCACCCAAGACATATTCAGTACTTCCTATTTTCCATATGCATATGTACGTACGTACCATACAAGGCTATAAGAAATTGAAAATTTTATGAAACAGACCATCCAGATCGAACGATTATTATTTTCATCGTGAGACAAATGTACAGGTTTCAATTTACTTCAGAGTCAATAATTTCAGCTAAAGACAAAAGCAATGTCTTTTGAATAGTTGTTTTCCAATTGAAAAGATGCATCGGGATCTCCATAATTCTTTCTTGAGTGGTTAGTAGATGCGACCAAATTCTCTCAATACATTGTAACACTTGATGCCTATAACAATTTTATTGGTGGATGTGTCAACATATGTACAATTGTACATAATTTATTTATCTCATTACATGTTAAAAACAGTAAATACTTTAGTGGATGTGTCTGTTTTCTAGCAGTCCATAATGTTGGTTCTTCCATCAATATTTTCAACATCTTTTCCACAAGGAGCAGTCATGGGGTCTCCCAAGAGCACCTCTTGATCTCAATAGAAGAAACTTTAGCAAACGTTTAGCACTCATATTTTATCTCTGCCGATGTCGTAGTTGTTGTTGACAGTTGGTTCATGTCATTTGGAGAGCTCTGACTGAGTTCGTGAGGACCACTCTTTCCCCTCTGTCGGATGACTCGGCATTTCTACCTGGCAGTTCCTAATAGCAGCATTTGTAGCATGCCCTCTCTGCCATGAACTCTCGAGCTATGGGACGTAATTAAAAAAATATTATTATTATTACTGTTCTTTTTTTTATATTATTTCTTTATTTTGTACATTATGTACCAGGCTGCACGAGTTGGTACAGAATGGTCTAATAAATTCTGTGTAAACTACAGACCGGTGAATATTTAGCGAATAGCACGTTGCTTGGACTTTAACATTGGTTTAAAAAGAACTTATAATGTTTTTAGTAACGAGGGTTTTACCCTCCATTTGGTGACAAACTATCCATCTACTCACATCAACCCAGTCTGAGTCGGGCTGGGTAAAGTTAGCAGGACGCGATTGCCAATATGGTAAGTGGTCACCAATTCATCATGAGTACAGCGGTTTCGTTTGTCTGTTTAGTGCTTAATAATGACGTAAAATTGGACAGACTTTTCTATTATGTACATTTGTCTAATTGAGTATTGTGTAAGAAAAACCCATCATTCTCTTAAATCGATGCGATGCATCAAAGTCAAAAGTAATTTTGGCTTCTGGGTCATAAACCGCGGTGATTCAGAAGTTTTCTGCACAGCTCTCCCTTCCAGTTATCAGTTGAAGAGAACAAGAAATTGCACAATGATCAAGAGTTTATTGGTTCCAAGCTGTATCTATTTATCTGAATTAAATGTATATTAATTTATTTCTCCTCAAATCACAATAATGCACTCTCATTGGCGTTTTGCTATCAGTGGAGTTACTTAATTCTCCCCAGCATAGATCATGGAAAGTATTATCAAAGAACTGAGGAGGCGAGGAGGAGATTACAAAAGCATTCCGGTCCGGTCCTCTGTCCACTAGAAAATCATTAATTTCTGATGAAGCTGACGAAGACTTTCTAGGTTAATGAAATTTCCGCTTATGGGAAATGTCACTGATTCATTCTCTACTACATAGTAAAAGTTAAAACATAGTGTGATTTACAGAAAAAATGAAGAATTGAAGATTGATTCATTTGATACACTAAAGCTTTTTGTTGGCGTTCAGCGTTCACGTTGCTGCGTACAAGGATTTCTAAATAAAATCAGGACATTAATCGAATGGTGACACATTCACTGGCATTTATATGAGAAATAGGAATAAATTCTACAATCCTGTTACCGCCGGAACGGATTATAATATGATCTCCCATTTTGTTCCACATATCTGCCTACATGCTGGAATGCAATAGATATTTGAATTTGTATGTCTCCCCGGTGCATTCCATGAATTGTATGTGCATGTACTTTACCCACCAGTGCAGTAAATAAATAAAGACTGTCCTCAGTTTCCATATAATTAATTAAAAATTAATTAAGCCCAGATAAGATACAATTGAGCTTATACACAAGTAGGTATTGAGCGGAGAGCATATGGCTGGAGGTCGTAAATCCATAGTCCGCTGTAATCTCCGGTATGAATCAATAGGTTTCGCATTCATAGGACGCGCCATGTGCTTTTTATTTCTTACATTAATGTAACTATAAATATTAAGCTAACCGAACCCGACTATTTATATTAGTTACAAATCACACAATGTAAATACTTGTGTTATTCACAGTGTTAATCCGTCCGGTTGCTCACCAGTGTCTCTTATGTGTGGCTCAAGAATATTAAGAGTCAGGATCATTCAGGATGTGACTCAGTCATTCTGGGGTGTTTCATGGATGGAAAACACACAATATTCATGTGCTTTCAATGAAAATTGGATGAAAACTGATTCCTTACAAAGGGAATTCTCGAAGATTACGTTATGATAACAACATAATGCATCGCTTTCCGTGTCCGTGAGATAGTCAAGAACATAATGAAAATCTTTAAGATCTTTATGACTAGATTAAATCGATCTCGATCTTTATGTAGTTAATACTAATACATACATACGTGATTCAGATGTATAACAAGAGAAGCATATCAGATCCCAATTACCTAATCTCATCTCCACTCCACTCAACATAATGCATCGCTTTCCGTGTCCGTGAGATAGTCAAGAACATAATGAAAATCTTTAAGATCTTTATGACTAGATTAAATCGATCTCGATCTTTATGCTTAATACTAATACATACACATACGTGATTCAGATGTATAACAAGAGAAGCATATCAGATCCCAATTACCTAATCTCATCTCCACTCCACTCAGGGTCTTTATGTAGTTAATACTAATACATACATACGTGATTCAGATGTATAACAAGAGAAGCATATCAGATCCCAATTACCTAATCTCATCTCCACTCCACTCCACTCAGGGAGATCTCCTCACTTATATTTCCCACACAGATTTGGTTCCTTGCGGGCAGTTCTGTTCTGCGGGTGGTGTAAAGATCTCCTCACTTATATTTCCCACACAGATTTGGTTCCTTGCGGGCAGTTCTGTTCTGCGGGTGGTGTAAGTTCATGTGTTTCCAATGAGGCAACCTTCACAACGAGATCGTGGTAGGCTAAGGTCTTATTGGAGCCGCGAGGGAACATTCCATATGGGGATCACCAGTTATTGTGTGTGTACTGAAAGCTCGATTTTCTAATTTGTGAATACCTATATACCTACCCTACCTTTAAAATAGTAATGATTTCACGTCATGCAAAGTCACAGAAATGTCAGTCGATCAATTTGTGTCTTGCTCTTGGGAGTATGAGCACGGTTTTCCAGGAGTTGCAGGAGTTATTATATCGAGTATGAAAAGCGTAATTACGTACCATTCTAGATGGCGTCACATTGGGAAGTATCGTGAATGCATGATCAGTTGATCACTGGAGGCATTTTGACTGACAAAGAAGGGTAGGTATCTTATCACCAGATATCTTACACACCTTGTGAATCCCCAGGAAGCTTTGGTACTTCGTTCATAATATGCAAGATTTTGATGAGGGACATACTACGGGATGGGCATACTACGACACAGACCACATGCGTCTAATGTAGCAGTTGTTTCATTGCAGTGAAATAAAAACGGCGGTATTCCATTCTCGCCCCTTTGGGAGGTGTACTAGTTAGCTAGTTACGTCCAACTCTAATACTCGTACCTTATTCTTTTTGTATGTATAGGATTAGAATTTCCAAGGATATTATGGGAGGTTCAGGACAATCGCCTACCCAGGATATACCTAACGCCTTGTAATAATTTCTCCTGGTCACAATGCGTTGTGGTTTAATTGATTTTGTCCCGCTTAGCGTAAATTGTATACTGCAACTGTCGCTTCTCAATACGAGACCGTACCTCCTTGTTAAAGTAATAGTCACAATGTTCATCACATCCCCACCGTTCAATTTGACCCTCACTTGTTACATTCTTGTGTTCTTAACTCCTGATAATGTACTATACTGATGCTGTTGTTGTGCATCTCGTTGTGTAGTGCAAGTTCACTGGCGTGGACTAAGTTGATATAATAGTAACACCTTAGTACCAATGTCATTTAGTCACAGGACCGAAAAGACCGAGTTCATTCAGAAATACAAAGCTTGAAGAACTAGTGCCATGTTGAACGTTATACGTTTGTTTCTAATTTTATATCCAAAATAGCTGTCATTCCAAGCAAGGTGATACCAGCTATTCTTCCTTTATCCAGCAAAAAATCGTATTGATTTCTTACAAAAATGAAACGTTCTCCAACCCTCTGAGGATGATGTCCTTGGAGGTAGGCTAGAAGCATTTTATTCATTGGGTAAAAAAGTAAAAAAACTGCTGTGTGATCGTAATAGTCATATTGAAAAGTCGGCATTTGAATAGTGTAATTTTATGAGGCATACATTTGAAAAAAAAAATCAAGTTTTTATTTATAACTCAGCTATTGGTTCATACAGTGTGAGCTCTGCTTCATTTGAAAAATATAGCAAGTCTCCTATTTGGTCCTTACTTAGGCTGACCATACGTCCCGCTTTCGGCGGGACAGTCCCGCTTTGGAGCCTCTGGTCCTGCTGTCCCGAGAAATCCTCTGGGGACGCTAAAATGTCCCGCTTTCGCCCAAAGTCCCGATATTGTCCCGCTTTAGCTGCCTTGTTAAAATAATAGTCATATTGAAAAGTCGGCATTTGAATAGTGTAATTTTATGAGGCATACATTTGAAAAAAAAAAAAAAAATCGAGTTTTTATTTACAACTGAGCTATTGGTTCATACAGTGTGAGCTCTGCTTCATTTGAAAAATATAGCAAGTCTCCTATTTGGTCCTTACTTCACAGATGCGTTCCCAGACTCCCCAGTATACATACGTATTTTACGAAGTGAAACATTGGCACAGGCGAATTTCTAGTCATACTTAGACATAATATCCTTGCAGTCATTGTATCGCTCACAATTTTATGACTGTGTTGACATAGTGAATACGGTTTTTACGACATTTTGAAAGGGGGAAAGAAATAGTTCAAGTTATAATAATTTAGAATTACATGTTGGCGACATGCCTGTTGATCCCGGCGGGAATCTGCTTACTATTACCATCAAATAAAATATGAATTGAACGATCCTTTCTATAACATAATATGTTTAAAAGATGTGGGGCTAAAACTGGTTGAACATGATTGACAGTCAGTAGGTATAATGATCGGAAAAGCATCAGAGTAAACAAATAGGAAAAGCAATGAACACAATCTACTAGGAAACATTTTGAAAGTTTGCAAAAAATCTCACTTCGCTTCGAACGGTCCAATCTAAGTAAAGGGGGAAGAAATAGTTCAAGTTCTAATAATTTAGAATTACATGTTGGCGACATGCCTGTTGATCCCGGCGGGAATCTGCTTACTATTACCATCAAATTAAATATGAATTGAACGATCCTTTCTATAACATAATATGTTCAAAAGATGTGGGGCTAAAACTGGTTGAACATGATTGACAGTCAGTAGGTATAATGATCGGAAAAGCATCAGGTATTGAGTAAACAAATAGGAAAAGCAATGAACACAATCTACTAGGAAACATTTTGAAAGTTTGCAGAAAATCTCACTTCGCTTCGAACGGTCCAATCTAAGTAAATACTCTACACCAGGGGTTCTCAACCTTTTAGTAAACACGTACCACTTGAAATTTTCAGAGATTTTGACGTACCACCTTATATACAATGAACATTGGTTAACTTGTCGATGGTTCATTTGAAGAGTAGGAGAAGAATCCTTCAGAAGTGCAGTTGAATGGAACGGATCAGTAGAACCATACGCCTCCTGTAAGAAAACTATAATGCTGTCATTCATTCAATAACTCAACAATTGTGCGGTTTCAAGAATAAGAGGAAAATGAAGTCTTACGCCTCCTGTAAGAAAACTATAATGCTGTCATTCATTTAATAACTCAACAATTGAGGATTCTCATGTAAAAGATAATGACTCCCCGATAATTTAATCATAGAGATTAGAAAAAATTAACCGTACGCAAATGGAGCTTACCCTAGTTGGATGAAAAAAGATTGGAGAATTAATGTTGAACAGGCTTGGGAACATTACTTGAAGAAAAAAAAAAAGAAAAAAAATCTGTTGTGACGCAGTGGAAAATCTTGAAAAAGTAGACTGGAAATTTAGAAAAAATGGACTGGAAAACCGAGAAAAGTCAGGTTTTTCCATTTTGGTAGACACCCTGTTTTCTGCACCTGATCTTGGCATCTCATTTTTAGCTTCTTATTCTTTCCATCCATTTTATACGTGTGCGCTATTGTTCGTCGCATTATATTTTTGGAGACTTTGATGTTGCCTCTAACAAATTCAGATGTGAGCTATTTCCTACACATTAAACTTCTGAGGATTATTCAATATTCACAATGTAAATGTGAAGTAGAAATATTTCAGAGCGAATCTTTTACAAAATCTTCAAAACAATCGCGCATACAACAAATTGTAAAATTTCGACTAAACCAAGGCAGATGGTTAAGCTCTCGTCCATAGTGATTTCAAATATTGAATTCGCCTGTGACGTCACGTATCGCGCCGTTTAGTATAATTTATATACTTTTAAAAAATTCAATCTTTTAGTCTCCTCATAAATCTCCACCGCGATTCGAAATACCTGCCAACATTGTGGCCTAGTGTTGACACCAACACGCTAGGTATAATAATGTCTGTCACTAGAAGACTAGATACGGCGTTAACCTGGTGTGCACGGATTTAGAACTCTTCTCTTGACATCATGTTGAATATTGATTTATGAAGAAGTATTTGTTGTCCCTGAGGACTTTGTATGTGCCCGGGGAACAATTTCATCCAATATTTCTCTTGTCTACAGTATCAGTAAGATACTTACTGTGTTTAAAGTTTAAAATCAAGCTACCAAGCTTTACTAGCTTAGATTGTTACTCAAAACATTTGAAAATATTCCATAAACAATCATTATAAACGCCCTATCCCACCTTTTACTAGTCTGCACTACAGTGTAAGCTATCAATTACTGTGTTTAAAGTTTAAAATCAAGCTCTACCAAGCTTTACTAACTTAGATTGTTACACAAAACATTTGAAAATATTCCATAAACAATCATTATAAACGCCCTATCCCACCTTTTACTAGTCTGCACTACAGTGTAAGCTATCAATGACAGAAAAAGGGATTTGGAACGAATAATTTGTGAGTGAAGACATTATCAGATCTATCTAGTCCCAGGTGAAGCTGTAAAATTGTAGACTCAGTCAATACGGATATCCTTTCGGGTCTTGCTGTGATCTTGCTAAACATATGTCACCATTGTCACATTATAGGAAATTGAAATCTGTTGAGTCTGAGTTCATCACAGGATTCTGGTATAGAGATTGTCCAAAGATTTTCGATTTCTCCAGGATCTTTTCTTTTCTCTTTGATAGGAACTAAAGAAACCCAACGAACACAAGATTTGTAGACCAAAAGGAAAAGTGTTTGCAGCAGGCAGCACGTTGTTTACAAGAGTTGGACGAGGATTCGCACAGTTGTTTGCAACTTCTTCATCTTCCCATTGGAGAGATTTTAATCTGATCACGACGATTCTCGCGTTTTACAAACCGAGTTGCAGTTTGATAGTCATCGGAGCAAGTGTTGTCACCTCTGAAACATGAACTAGAGTGTGAATAGGTTGAGAGAGTAACAATACGTATTGATCAAGAGTGTGGTGGCACGCGACTGCCTATCAGCAGTTTCCGGTCGATTTGTTAAACGCTTTTGTATCATAATCATAAGTGAGGTAGACACTTTCAAGCTTAGTGGGAGTGTTGCAAGTTGCAATTAGTCGACTTTTATTACCTACAGATATACGGATGAGCCTAATAATTTGAGCTTATCTTTGGGTTGCTATAATCTCTTAGTTTCTTTATTTTGATGACAAAAAGTAGTATATAATGACTAATGACATGCAAATGGAGTATCCACGCACAAGGGATAATATCAGTAATTGATGGGTGCATTATACATAGGATTTGATGGCTCGCTTTTCTAAACGAATCGATTTCAATCGTCATGTCATGCGTTAGTTGGATTTGTTCATGATCATCATCAGGTTATACCCTTTTGTCAGCGGCAGTATAAGCAATGTCATTCTACTGTTTCTGCAACGCCAAGCCATCTCCCTAGCAGTTTAAAATATGTTGTCAGTCTGTTGATTCTTCTTCTACAAGTTGTGTATAGGTAATTATTGTCGAGTGTAATGCTCTCAAGTTCGTTGTAGTTTTCACGTTTATTTTATTTCTCTTCAATGGAATACTTTTGGATTCTTAAAACTACTTTTTTCTTCTTCTTTCTGCAAATAAAAATACTTGTGACCTATTAAAATTCCGTCTAGTAATTAATTGATCATATCTACAAAGTTCTCGTAATACCAGATTTTTTAAAATGGGTTTGAAGAATTTGATCTACTCTCACCTACCACTTTGCCATTTGTAGAACAGACCTCCTCTGTCGATGGTTGACAGTTGCATAATTTATGACTAATTGACAACCAAAGTGACTAAAGATTTGTGAAATATTCACATTTTCCAGACTTGACGAGTGTTGCTACAAATGTGACTTCACCATAATCTGAACACCCAAAATACATACTACGGATGTCGGTCTTGATGGATTGTCCGAAGAAGTTGCTTTTGAATTTATCCAATATGACTAGGTATCTCGTTTTTCAGTGCTTGAGAGTATTTATTTCGTCATTTCTTGTCCATTCGCAAATTCCTTACGGAATCATAAGTTGCGAATACCTCAGCTGATCATCAATCATGATTATTTGTTAGACCATGTATCATTAGTCCTATAATATCATTGATGTCTTGTCAGCTTTGTTTGGGCACTCTTGTTAGAATTGTATAATGCTTAGATACGCCTATATTCCTAAATAGGTTTAAAGAAAGCAACATTGAAAGTTCTAACGGGACATTGTTCGATCACTTGCTAAATGCTATAAGCACAATAAAAGATGAAGTGATAGTTTGAACCGCCATCGCCATCTCCTATTATTTCAGTTGACAAGGTCGTGAAAATCAAAGAATGCTGAACTTAGTGCATGGTGGATGGATGTCACATCATGACTCATTTGATTTTGCAAAGTAATTTGACTTGCAAAACTGTTACTTTTTCTACTCTGCAAAATAATCGTGACTGAGTAATATTATGTCGCAAAAAATGCCAAGTGTCTTTCTTGTCAATTAGGAAGAAATGAACATCTCATCGGAGGAATAAAATGTTGCACATTCTGAGCAACATTCTTGTAGTCATTTTATGAAAATCTTCGACCCATTTGTATTTTCACTATATCCTTATAAGGATTGATATAATGGAAAGAAGAACACCCGTGCTTAATAGACGTAGGGAAATTTATGGGCACCTAATATAATCATTGTAATCTAACTAATGACTTTTGTGTTTTAGTGCAACGGCTAAGCCGAAGAATTGTTCACTTCTTTTTAGTGCCACTTCCTTGTTTAGTGTTTCTTTTACTTGAAGATGTCGTGTGTCATTGTGTTTGGAATTTACTAACCTTTTACCTTCATTAAGTTTGTAATATATTAATCAAATCTGTTTTGTTTCTTCTGTTGCAGGTAACGTTGTTTACAAGAGATGGGCGAGGATTCGCACAGTTGTTTGCAACTTCTTCATCTTCCCATTGGAGAGAGAGATTTTAATCTGATCACGACGATTCTCGCGTTTTACAAACCGAGTTGCAGTTTGATAGTCATCGGAGCAAGTGTTGTCACCTCTGAAACATGAACTAGAGTGTGAATAGGTTGAGAGAGTAACAATACGTATTGATCAAGAGTGTGGTGGCACGCGACTGCCTATCAGCAGTTTCCGGTCGATTTGTTAAACGCTTTTGTATCATAATCATAAGTGAGGTAGACACTTTCAAGCTTAGTGGGAGTGTTGCAAGTTGCAATTAGTCGACTTTTATTACCTACAGATATACGGATGAGCCTAATAATTTGAGCTTATCTTTGGGTTGCTATAATCTCTTAGTTATCATCATAAGTGAGGTAGACACTTTCAAGCTTAGTGGGAGTGTTGCAATTAGTCGACTTTTATTACCTACAGATATACGGATGAGCCTAATAATTTGAGCTTATCTTTGGGTTGCTATAATCTCTTAGTTTCTTTATTTTGATGACAAAAAGTAGTATATAATGACTAATGACATGCAAATGGAGTATCCACGCACAAGGGATAATATCAGTAATTGATGGGTGCATTATACATAGGATTTGATGGCTCGCTTTTCTAAACGAATCGATTTCAATCGTCATGTCATGCGTTAGTTGGATTTGTTCATGATCATCATCAGGTTATACCCTTTTGTCAGCGGCAGTATAAGCAATGTCATTCTACTGTTTCTGCAACGCCAAGCCATCTCCCTAGCAGTTTAAAATATGTTGTCAGTCTGTTGATTCTTCTTCTACAAGTTGTGTATAGGTAATTATTGTCGAGTGTAATGCTCTCAAGTTCGTTGTAGTTTTCACGTTTATTTTATTTCTCTTCAATGGAATACTTTTGGATTCTTAAAACTACTTTTTTCTTCTTCTTTCTGCAAATAAAAATACTTGTGACCTATTAAAATTCCGTCTAGTAATTAATTGATCATATCTACAAAGTTCTCGTAATACCAGATTTTTTAAAATGGGTTTGAAGAATTTGATCTACTCTCACCTACCACCTTGCCATTTGTAGAACAGACCTTCTCTGTCGATGGTTGACAGTTGAATAATTTATGACTAATTGACAACCTAAGTGACTAAAGATTTGTGAAATATTCACATTTTCCAGACTTGACGAGTGTTGCTACAAATGTGACTTCACCATAATCTGAACACCCAAAATACATACTACGGATGTCGGTCTTGATGGATTGTCCGAAGAAGTTGCTTTTGAATTTATGCAATATCTTGTTCTTATAATATAAGATGACTAGGTATCTCGTTTTTCAGTGCTTGAGAGTATTTATTTCGTCGTTTCTTGTCCATTCGCAAATTCCTTACGGAATCATAAGTTGCGAATACCTCAGCTGATCATCAATCATGATTATTTGTTAGACCATGTATCATTAGTCCTATAATATCATTGATGTCTTGTCAGCTTTGTTTGGGCACTCTTGTTAGAATTGTATAATGCTTAGATACGCCTATATTCCTAAATAGGTTTAAAGAAAGCAACATTGAAAGTTCTAACGGGACATTGTTCGATCACTTGCTAAATGCTATAAGCACAATAAAAGATGAAGTGATAGTTTGAACCGCCATCGCCATCTCCTATTATTTCAGTTGACAAGGTCGTGAAAATCAAAGAATGCTGAACTTAGTGCATGGTGGATGGATGTCACATCATGACTCATTTGATTTTGCAAAGTAATTTGACTTGCAAAACTGTTACTTTTTCTACTCTGCAAAATAATCGTGACTGAGTAATATTATGTCGCAAAAAATGCCAAGTGTCTTTCTTGTCAATTAGGAAGAAATGAACATCTCATCGGAGGAATAAAATGTTGCACATTCTGAGCAACATTCTTGTAGTCATTTTATGAAAATCTTCGACCCATTTGTATTTTCACTATATCCTTATAAGGATTGATATAATGGAAAGAAGAACACCCGTGCTTAATAGACGTAGGGAAATTTATGGGCACCTAATATAATCATTGTAATCTAACTAATGACTTTTGTGTTTTAGTGCAACGGCTAAGCCGAAGAATTGTTCACTTCTTTTTAGTGCCACTTCCTTGTTTAGTGTTTCTTTTACTTGAAGATGTCGTGTGTCATTGTGTTTGGAATTTACTAACCTTTTACCTTCATTAAGTTTGTAATATATTAATCAAATCTGTTTTGTTTCTTCTGTTGCAGGTAAGTGGGTTCTGTTATCGGTTCGTAAGTATGTAGGTTCTTCTCATTTTGAATTAACATTTGAAATGATGGGATCAGAAGGGATTCATCATGTGGAAACTGGAAAGAAGGTTTGGATAGTGTATGGTGTATGTGTTGTTTTCATCTCATCTAGTATGTAATGCATAGACACAGAGTTGAAATATGCAGGAACTGAACTGATGTCTCTCATAGTGATGGCTTTGTCATCATGTGGAAACTGGAAAGAAGGTTTGGATAGTGTATGGTGTATGTGTTATGTTTTCATCTCATCTAGTATGTAATGCATAGACACAGAGTTGAAATATGCAGGAACTGAACTGATGTCTCTCATAGTGATGGCTTTGTTACTCAGGTTACAATGTTCAATGTAGATCATGGAACTCGATCACGTCTATTGCAGAGCCTTTAATATTTAATGCCTGCAATATATCTCCGAGTAGTCTTTTTTTTATTAGTCCTAATATCATTGATGTCTTGTCAGCTTTCTTTGGGCACTCTTGTTAGAATTGTATAATGCTTAGATACGCCTATATTCCTAAATAGGTTTAAAGAAAGCAACATTGAAAGTTCTAACGAAATGTAATAGAAACATTGACGTTTGACAAACCTGACAGGAAATGAAAATCTGTCGAAGAAAACTTCTTGTCCATTTATACTGACGAGGTGGCAAACCTTTTAAGGAAAGATCTGGAGTGTAACCTATCAATAGTTCCTTGAGAATCTCTAAAGTTTTTCCTGAATAAAACATCTGGTATCAATCGATCAATAAAATTGTATGGTGGGAAAATTGATGATATAAATAGCAGACAATCTAGTGTTACATGTCATGAGAAACGTTTAAAAAACAAGAACTAGTACAAGTAGAATCGCAGGTATTGTCTGAACATACTCTTACATATAGGTATGTATTGTGCTTTTCATTGGTCTCGTAGAGATTGTTTCTCAGCAGACAGTAAACCCTGTACTGATTGGTTGTCTTGTAAAGCTCGGAGTGTGCAAAAACTTGAAGAATGTGTGCGTTATTTTCATTGGCTACCAAGAATAAATTACGCACTCAAGTAGTGGAAACATTTATTTTATCTCAGTGGTTAATGCTGAAGAATTAACTTGAACCCGAGGAAAGTCACTTCAGAGTCTGGCAGAACGTGTAGTTTTAATTTGTTTATTTGTTAAATATTTCTTTGTAATAAATAGTGTTGAGATACACTGACGTACGATTAATTTGAAATGAATAAAACTACACCAGATTCTACTTAAAAGCCTTACTTGTATTTAAATGCAAACCGATTTATAAATATTAAAGCTGAAGCTTGGTTCTACATTCTGAATGTGTAAGTGATTGGGTGCTTCGCCGATTTTAATGTACTAATTTTCAACTTATTAGCTTATTCTCTCTTGATTGCTACCAGATAGAGGTATGTTAAGTTAATAAAAAATAATGGCACCAGAACACTCGGTTAACTCAGAAGCATTCTTACTTGGATTGACTTAAACCCAAGTCCTACATATTATTAGCATCACTATTCCTACAAAAGTCTGCCTGGACTTCACCAAAGAAGCAAAAGCCTTCACATACTATTCTAAGTGACTTTTACTTTGCTATATTTGATGGCTCATACTTAATACTATACCGAAATTAAAACTAAGAAAATAATGGACCCAGTCTTCTTTTTTAATTAAGTCCATAAGTAGATGAAGTCACAAGAAGAGCTATCGAACATGATCATGATCTGAATGTGGTACCCGAGAATGTCATTACATAAATAATGCCATTGTATACCTGTAGAACATACTAGGTTGTACTTTTCAGTATCTTATCTCGTGTTTTTCATCTATACCTTGCGTTCAGGAGCCCCTACATATTATTAGCATCACCTACAAGAGTTTGCCTGGACTTCATCAAAGAAGCAAAAGCCTTCACATACTCTTCTAAGTGACTTTTACTTTGCTATATTTGATGGCTAATACTTCATACTATACCAAAATTACAACTAAGATAATAATGGACCCAGTCTTCTTTTTTAATTAAGTCCATAAGTAGATGAAGTCACAAGAAGAGCTATCGAACATGATCATGATCTGAATGACAGATATAGAGCTTGGGACTGGTATTGCAAATATTTACACATCACTTGTAACTAGAATGGTTGATTGTATCATCTACCATTCTTGTTAAATAATGGTCTTGGTTGGAATCATCTGGAAAAGAATTTGAAAAAGTTGTGGGTTTGGGGGGCTATTCCCTAAAGAACTTTACGAACAATTCACAATGGACATGCATAACAAAGAAAGTATCACTGCTATCAGTTGTATAATATCGTCAGCATCAAAATACATATATGGAATAGGCTCCTGATTAACAATGCTTGACATGGTCCACATCTAAATGGATTCATCTTTAACTTTAATTCAGTGTCATACTGTATTATGCAAGTAATATTCTGTTTTATACCTAATAGAAAATGATCATGAAAATGTTTTGTCACAATAAATTTAATTTCCAAGTTGATATATTTATGAAAGTTGCTGATGAAGATTGTGGGAGTGTAGGTAGGATTAATGATAACACATTATTCAATTTATTCGCCAAGCATGAACAGAAAATACACTCGGATATACATTTTATCACGATGAGAGCGGTAGAGATAATTCATCTTTCACTTTAATTCAGTGTCATACTGTATTATGCAAGTAATATTCTATTTTATACCTAATAGAAAATGATCATGAAAATGTTTTGTCACAGTAAATTTAATTTCCAAGTTGATATATTTATGAAAGTTGCTGATGAAGATTGTGGGAGTGTAGGTAGGATTGATGATAACACATTATTCAATTTATTCGCCAAGCATGAACAGAAAATACACTCGGATATACATTTTATCACGATGAGAGCGGTAGAGATGATGCGACATTGCGGTAATATACAGTTTCACCCATTCATTAATTTGCGAAATGGAAATAATTTCTTTCGCAGAAGTTGTTCTGAATCCCATGAATGAAATGGAAATGAGTCGGGCTGGTATTTTTGACTTTAACACACACATCAGCCACACACTGTTGATGTTGTTAAACAAAAATCTCGTATCGTGGCGAACATTTTTTTGTTTATTGTGTAAATGTGTGTATGGCGAATTGCCAACATTTGGCCTCAGATAAACAATTAGTCAGGGTTCATTTTATGATCTCATCTCACATTTCAAAATAGAACGAAATCGTTTCACGGTAGAGATGATGCGACATTGCGGTAATATACAGTTTCACCCATTCATTAATTTGCGAAATGGAAATAATTTCTTTCGCAGAAGTTGTTCTGAATCCCATGAATGAAATGGAAATGAGTCGGGCTGGTATTTTTGACTTTAACACACACATCAGCCGCACACTGTTGATGTTGTTAAACAAAAATCTCGTATCGCGGCGAACATTTTTTTGTTTATTGTGTAAATGTGTGTATGGCCACTTGCCAACATTTGGCCTCAGATAAACAATTAGTCAGGGTTCATTTTATGATCTCATCTCACATTTCAAAATAGAACGAAATCGTTTCAGATTTTTCGTGAACATGTGAGCATTAGGCAGGAGAAATGTGGCCTGATGAGAAAACACTAAGGACCACGAGCCACGAGTGTATAGAAAATTTAAATAACGTATAAGAAAGATTATGGTATTACGAGTATTTATGGAGTATTTGGGTAGAAAAGTCTACAAGCTACAAGGTAATGATGGTAATATAGATGTGATGCTTTGTAGATGGTTTTTCGTAATTATGTTCCTTTGGTCGATTGTTATTAATAACATCCTTTGTAAATTCTTCACAATTTACTGTGAATCTATCATTCACAGGACCACGAGCCACGAGTGTATAGAAAATGAAAATTTAAATAACATACAATAAAGATGGCCCGAGTATGGAGTATTTGGCTGGAAAAGGCTCCAAGCTACAAGGTAATGATGGTAATATAGATGTGATGCTTTGTAGATGCGGTTTTTCGTAATTATGTTCCTTTGGTCGATTGTTATTAATAACATCCTTTGTAAATTCTTCACAATTTACTGTGAATCTATCATTCAGTCAAAATGTCCCTGATATCGGTTTACAATACCGAGAGTTATCTCCAGTGTTTAACCTGAATACCAGATGGAGCCACTATGCTTATACCTTTTGCCAAAAAGATCTGATATCTCTCCAAAAACACATGTGCTGAGAAGTATAGACGGAGATGAAGAGTATTTATTTACTTGGTTATGAATGTTTGATATTTTCAGATATTCGTCTAATCTTTCAATCGACACCGTTTTTAGTCCGTCCTTCCTTTATTATTACAATAGTAATAAAAAGGTATAAGGGACGGACTATTGTATTCGCTTCGGTGTCGTCTCCCTTTTGAGTTCCAGTCATATTTCATTGGATACAAAATGGTAAATGTTCTCTGACAGACTTGGTTAAATATTTGTTGGATTTAAAACGAGGCGACATCTGTTACTCGTTTTCCTTACATTACCCTCAACTTTGCTCATTTGATAATGTTTCACAATACTACACTCATATGCTGACGAATTTTGTTGTTATTCTTAAATTAATAAATACCTACCTAATAATTGTTCGGCTTTTTTCTTTTTTTGTTCGTTGAACTTATTATTCATCGCCTCAAATGATTTTGCTAAATCCTTGTTAATATTTATCATTAAATTCTCATTAGGTGTTTGGTTTTAATGAGCTCAAACGCCACAAGAATGTAGGCAGTGTTTAGTACGCTATGTTTTCTATATGCGCCTTACAATCACTTTAATTTGACAAGCCGCTACATTCCATACTGTGTGGTAGTTCTTTTTAAAGTTGATTGTGTTATGATATGTTACTTCAATAAGAACTTGAAGGATTACCTGAAATTCAGGTTTTTCCTCTTCAAACACTTCTCGACCTTTAGGTTAACTCAAACTTTGGGGTTTGGGATATAGTGCTGTTGTGTAAGAGTTTAACTTTTGTACTTTAACATTTTATTGGGTCTCTTTGTTTTAGTCCTTTTATCTTGAGATTGTGTGTTTGGACTTGGTTTGTATCTTCGTATTGTCTTCCTTTTGAAGTCTTGTAACTCAAAATATGAACGGATGATACTTCCGCATGACAAAGATTTCAATGGCACAAATAAACAGTTGGTACTCGTCTCCTAATCAAGAGGACAAGGGGTCACTGTATCGCTATAGACCATTTCTTTGCATCTTCTACCAGTACAATCGAAACAGGGGAAAGCAACTGCTGCTACCTGCATTTGAGCAGGCAGGCGTTCGAACCTTTCTAAAGCCTTCTAATTGAAAGAAAAAAAATCGGGTGGAACTCACGACAACACCGGTTTTCTAACAACTTTTGTTCCCTAAATGCCACCCGCTTTGAACCTCCACAGTCAAAGTATTATGTAGAGTAGACGTAATACATACGAGTACATAGTCATTAGGTTTCATTTACGATTATTAGATTTCAAATACTCGTTTGCCGCCGCAGTTGGGATGAGTCGGGTCGCGTGCTGGTAACTTGTGGGATGCGGGTTCAACAATGGACAGAATAGAAGGGTTCTCCCCGCATTCTATTGAGAGATGATCAGGAGTTTTTACTTTCAACTGAGGAGTGACGTTTTTATTCATCTATTCATTGTATGAATTACATTTTGAGATGGGTAGTCAATAGTGAATAATGAAAAGAAAAGAAGAAGAAATTCCAAGGTACCTGTATCAATTACTATTGGAAAGATTAAATACCGATGTACTTATGTTGTGTAATAGAGTGATGGAATATTTACAAGCGTTTTCTATTATTACTTGTTATCAGATTTCATCACTGTTTGGGTATGGTAAAATGGTATAAGAGTCCGAAGCAAAGTCGGTGAGATAGCAAAACATGTCTTGAGATATAATTATGTCTTTGGAGTTGACTTCTTTCAAAATACAACACTAAAATTTATAGAATTATCGTGTGGTGGTTCTCTTTAAAGTTGGTTGTGTTATGATATGTTACTTAAATAAGAACTTGAAGGATTACCTGAAATTCAGGTTTTTTCCTCTTCAAACACTTCTCGACCTTTAGGTTAACTCAAACTCAAAGTTAATATTGTTTTCAACTTTTCATCTGCCTTGGTTTTCCTTTTCCCCACAACCCTACCTAGAGTATCAATAGGTCACCAGTAGTTGTGGCTTAAGAGTGAGACTTTTCCCTTTCCTGATACAATGGAATATTTACAAGCGTTTTCTATTATTACTTGTTATTAGATTTCATCACTGTTTGGGTATGGTAAAATGGTATAAGAGTCCGAAGCAAAGTCGGTGAGATAGCAAAACATGTCTTGAGATATAATTATGTCTTTGGAGTTGACTTCTTTCAAAATACAACACTAAAATTTATAGAATTATAATATGAATCCTTTGTGTAGGTGCTTCTATCAATGTTGGTTAGATTAAAGCAATATTATTGTTTAGACAAGAAACACAAAAGCATCTTCTTCGTCTCCCCACCTCCCTGTGTGATAGGTTTTCTATTGGCAATATCATCATATTGACTAATAAAACACAAGGATGATTGTACATGCAAAGTCCTAGTAATGTTCCAATATAATCCTACCTACATGCACTTTTGCCGGACCAGCGAATATGTGTGTGTGCGACTTGGTATCCGTGCATCTTGAACATATGCAATATTGCCTCTGGCATGGCAACCATCAGATGACACATGTTACATGAGATGACATCTTAATTGCATGTATTGCTCCGGTGTTCAATGCCCTGGCGAGCTCCGAGGTTCAAATATCGGAGATTTTATTCCAACTTGATGAGAAGGGGAGGAGGAAACGAGCTTTGGAATCGATAGAAATGATGAAATGATCAATCTTTATGTCCGCAGAGAGTTCCTGTAATTAGTGCTCAGTTCTGGTAGCTCGACCTACACTAGAGGAAATGCTGTCGGATGTATGATTTATTAGATGGAGTGGGAGGTTAGGAAAACAGGAATTTTAAGCGGGGAATATGACCGGAAAAGTGTGGGGATGGAAAATGAGTAGGTTATCTGCAAATACGTATGTAGGTCCTGGGTATTATCCTCCTTCAATGTTATCTTCTAGCTTCTAGTGTCTATTAATTATATCCTTATCTATTTGTATGTAGGTATGTATCAGATCGTAGCTAGGTAGCAGTTCACTGGTAGAATTCCGGCATGCAACACGGGTTAGGCAGGAGAACGTTCAAATTGTGTCTACCCATACTCGTGCACCATTGCACCTTGGTTTACATTAGATGACCACTGAACTTCACTATTCAGAACAATTTATCTCCAAAGGTGATGCTAGACGACTTAATAATTTATTGGTACACCTGATGATAGCAATTAGAATTGAGGCACTTCGCTATGTAATCAGATTTTGCATTGGTTTACATTAGATGACCACTGAACTTCACTATTCAGAACAATTTATCTCCACAGGTGATGCTAGACGACTTAATAATTTATTGGTACACCTGATGATAGCAATTAGAATTGAGGCACTTCGCTATGTAATCAGATTTTGCCCCGGTTCAGAATTCAGATTGTTATCACTTCTAATGAATAGGCTCGCGATCTAGAGGGAGATAAATTTCATTGCATGAAACGAATAATTATTTAAATGATTTTGATAGAGGATTTTTTTTTTTTTTATTAATTCTGTTTCTAGGAAAACGGTGCTGATGTTTTATGCAAACTACATCCAATAGTTTAATTGATGGTTCGTAGAGTCTTTTAACTTGTAATGTGTGTGCACTGTAAAATATGATGTACACATGTTAGTAACATGAATATGTTTCTAACAAAGCTTAGAACATGCGAAATATGTCGGATTTGTACTCTGAAATCTTGGGTGGGTATAATCTATCTATCTATCTGAATTCTGATTAAAAAATGATTCATGAAATCATGCTCTAGCACTCTAGCCAGTCTTTGTCATATTAGAGAGGATACACATGTTAGTAACATGAATATGTTCCTCACAAAGCTTAGAACATGCGAAATATGTCGGATTTGTACTCTGAAATCTTGGGTGGGTATAATCTATCTATCTATCTATCTGAATTCTGATTAAAAAATGATTCATGAAATCATGCTCTAGCACTCTAGCCAGTCTTTGTCATATTAGAGAGGTTTAGCAAGAAACAGAGCTCCTTGTGATAAAGTTGTTTCGCAAAGTTACACACAAATGTACGTAAATTTTATCCTTTACTATTTTGCCAACTCTAAATGAGTGGTATGTCAGGGGAACCAACATGGGAAGGATTCATTTAGTTTGGCTCATGATAAACAATATGCCAAAACCGAAATCCACGTATTGAGGGCGCACTTTAAAGTAGATGTTCTTTCGGTGCCTATCCGCTTCGGATGTGGACGATTATCATGGCTATTTTGACTTTATCCGCTGCTATCCGGAACAGTTGTGTGGAACTTTTCTCGAACCAGGTCCTCAAGCTAACCAGTCACACTTACACACATTGAATTGAGATAAGATAAGGTCTTCGATAATGACCTACAGAAAGTTCCTCAAGATATTTGCTTACAAAGGTATACAGTACAGCAGGCCATTGTTCTGCCTCTCTATGACAATCCTCTACCTTCTGGTCCTCTATTGGAAGCCGCCTACCAGTAGATACACAGGGCATGTGATATAGTGAACCTCATAGACTTCAAGCAGAATATCAGTCACCTATCACTGCGATGTTCCACGATGTTCCAAGTGTTTTGGGCCTTTTTGAGATATAAGGGTTGTTGAAATGATGTAAAAAATTATGTAATAATTATGAAATGTTTGGCTTGTAGTCCCATTACGCAAATTGTTAAATATTGCATTTGTACCTCTTTTTTGAGTAATTTTTTGTCCTCTGCTGATTCACCTGTGTCATCCTATAAAAAATGAGGTCTTCATACTATGTAGCATGATAGCCCTAAGAGTTAACCTAGTGGTCAGCTTATCTCGGCCCGGCCTTATTTAGAAATGAGTTTGAAGTTTTCAACTATCTTCGCCTTTGATGAAAGCCGTTTTCCTCGTGCAACTAAAACTTGGCGGTCCAACAGAGAAAGACCGACCGAGTGAGAGAGGAGAGGACTCATCTATTAACAATTTGTACATGATAATGAGTCTTTAATTAGGTTTCATTGTTGGTCCATATGTGGCGTGGAGATAGCGGAATAACAATAGGCTTGGGTTTATCTCGACTTGATTTAATTTCGCCGGTGACTAAGTGACCTTTCAGCTTCCTAAGTAGAAAAACATACCATTGAGCGGCACACGAGAGTCGATTTATAACCCCATTTTATCCGAGTACATGGAAGACCTAGATCATTGGTTCCCAACCTGGGGGTATTTACCCCCCGAGGGGTAAAATACACTTTTTCGAGGGGTAAAAAGAACTAAGCGCTAAGTGGAAAAAAAGAAAAAAAAAAAGATATAGAAAAAAAAAAAGATGGGATGAAGGAAATTTATGTGACGATGTGAACGGACCCTTAAAACCTCGATATAAAACCTCTGAGATGTAAATTTATAGAATTATAATATGAATCCTTTGTGTAGGTGCTTCTATCAATGTTGGTTAGATTAAAGTAATATTATTGTTTAGACAAGAAGCACAAAAGTAATCTTCTTCGTCCACCCACCTCCCTGTGTGTGAATCTCAATAAATTTTCTATTGGCAATATCATCATATTGACTAATAAAATACAAGGATGATTGTACATGCAAAGTCCTAGTAATGTTCCAATATAATCCTACCTACATGCACTTTTGTCGGACCAGCGAATATGTGTGTGTGCGACTTGGTATCCGTGCATCTTGAACATATGCAATATTGCCTCTGGCATGGCAACCATCAGATGTTTGGTCAAACAAAAGAGATGCGTGTGCTAATGAGCCGGGAGATATTCAAATTATAAAATAGATTACTGGAGCACCTTCTTGTTCCCAAACAAAAGAGATGCGTGTGCTAATGAGCCGGGAGATATTCAAATTATAAAATAGATTACTGGAGCACCTTCTTGTTCCTAGTAGATATGTGGTATATTTAGTTCTGCATTATCAAGAAACCCAACCAATTGTTTGGAGAGAAAAATAAATGGTATTTTGTTTGTGTCATTGAGTTTCTACTGGGTTGTCTGAGCAAGCAACATTTCAAGCAAGTGCAGATGATTGTCAGTTATCATATGCATCTGTACATTCTTTGATTTCATGTACGAGTATGTTTCCAATCAATCTGACTTGTTACAGCTTTCTTTCTATCTTGATTATTTGCTAGGCTCTCAATTAAAGTGTATGAATTGCAATCATTAGTAATTTGTGGATAAAGTTTCAAAGGGCTACATCTCTTCTTGATTTCCTGCCAATTCCGCACGGAATTACATCGTTAGCAATTCCTCCTTGTGTTCAATAATTGTGCCTTATTAGTTAGTCTCTTCTTTACTTTATGGCTTTCATTATTATTTCTTCTCCTCCAAGTATCATCAGTCGTTCTGTCCGAAATCTTACTCGTGTACAATTTGTTCTGTTTTTCTATTGGTTTCCAGCATGACTTGATGTTGCTTCATAACTCTCCAAAGCCCAGTTATTGGGTGTCAAGTATATTTTCATTGTATAACCTGTGCTGACCAAGTTGTTTCTCTAAGAGAACCATTTTGTTTGCTCAGCACTTGATCTAGAGTGCCTGTATCCTTTCTCTTCCATTGAAAGTTTTGTTATTTTCTTTGCCTTGATAAGCACGTGTTCATGTTTATTTCTCCGAAATATAAAAGCTTTGTTGACTTTGTCAAGTGTTTGGGCGCTTGAAATGTTCTGGGTGCATTCTCTGGTGAATAAAATACTTGCGTGTGGTTCAAACTTATCCAAGTCAGTCTTTGTACATGTAGTTATTAGCTCTTGAGTTAATTGACAAATGCTTTGGCTCTCACTTTTCTTTATTTTGTTACATAACTAAAAGAATCTTATTTGAATTAACGTGACTATCTATGGAAATGGAATTAGAAAGTCAACTCAGTTTCAAACTGTACATGATTGTTGTTTTGAAATAGATAAATAATGATGTTGGAAATGTAAAATAATATCAGTGTTTCCTCAGATCACATGTATTTCGCATGTAAATCAACACGAAGTGCTCACATTCATATGCAAAACCAATGGCCGGAGGCAGATCCTTCGCATCTTCAATAAACTATTTTCTAAGAATGTCCATTTCCTATCCGTTTGCACCATGCAGTATCGAGCGATAAATTTCCAGCAATATTTCAGATCGCATTCATGTGTAATGTGTATGTTTCTTGCATACAGTTTTGGCAAATGAGGACTGGGTCTTGACCGTACTTTCTCGATTGTTTCCCCTCGTTTTCACTTTGAATATGAACAAACCACGTTGAAAATCAATTAGAACAAATCAGTAGAAATGGAATTATCACTTTTGAATGTTTGATGTTTGTAAGTACGTTCAGCAATAAACCAAAAGAGTGAGAAAGCTCTTGTGTTATCCCTGGAGAGATTTTTTCTCTTTATTTTTTAATCTATACCCGACTAGAAATACTCACTGTTATGCACCTAGATGCTTTATTTCTCAAGGGTGATCGTAACACCTGAAGAAGTCAACAAAATCAGTATTTAAAGAACCCTGGCTTTCGTAAGA
This sequence comes from Diaphorina citri, assembly GCF_000475195.1. Taxonomy (NCBI): domain Eukaryota; kingdom Metazoa; phylum Arthropoda; class Insecta; order Hemiptera; family Psyllidae; genus Diaphorina; species Diaphorina citri. The sequence goes on from NW_007377454.1 coordinate 199,970, forward strand.
AGTCTAGGGCTCTTCTAGATAACTAAAGAGAATGTTGCCAGCCTAGATAGCTTGTTTGGTAGCGCGTCTGTCTTGTGAGCGCTAGGCAGCGGGTTTGATTTCCCCCGGGGCGTATTTTATCCTGAACGTGAACGGATAAAATATATATAAAAAAAAGTCGATGAGATCCAATTCAAACAGACCCGATTTATTCTAATATCTAATTTCTACTTAAAATGTTGTTATTGTTTCATATTTTATCGACATTGAAACTTGATTTATTGAAATGAAAATGATAACGAGTTTCATTTTGGGGTAGATGGGTTGGTTTTATGGAACAACAGACATGTTTCGCCCAATGGACATCATCAGTGTATAAAATATCATTTTCATTTCAATATTTCATGGAACTTGACAATGTTACTGAGTCCTCCATGAAGATATTGAACGTTGAGTTTTCATCTGTTAATCCACAGCAAGCAGAAGGCGAAGATGAGCTGAAGAAAAGACAACTCATGGAGCTTGCCATCATCAATGGCACCTACCGGGACAACAACGCCAAAGTATTAGCAGCAGCAGGTGAGAAGACAAATCTCCAGGATTTCTATTCCTATAGAAAGCAGAAAAGACCCTGTTTATTATTATTAATCCCGTATTTTACTTTCTTAACATTACAATTTGAGCAATGGAAATGTGTCAGATGCTCACTATTGGCAAAAAATTGCACTCATATATATTTTGACTTCAAACCCGGCATTTATGAGTTATTTCATTGAAAAAAAAAGCTGTAAAGTACCTTTTTTAAGTGTATTCGTTTCGATTTCATTCAGCTCTGTGAAGTACTGGAGTAGGTATTAAAATACTGTGATCATGAAATTTCTCCAGTCCATATTCTAATGTTGTTTCCCTCCTCCGTTTCGTTTTCAGCGGCCTGTGACGAGGAATGGCGGCGGATGGCCGTCGCAGCCGCGCAGGAAACCCAACGCCTCCTCTCCCCAGGCATGCCCGGCATGGCCACGCAGCTGCGCACGCCCACAGCCACCCCCCTCGGCGCGCCACTCATACTCAGCCCGCGTATCCCTGCCATACCTACCTCAGCCGCGTCTCTACTGAACGGCTCACCGGGGGGACAACTCATGAACCCGGCGGACGCGCATCAGCTCATCTACACCCCGTACGCTGACTATGCCAACTACGCTGCGCTCACAGGATCTCCCCTACTGACAGAGTACGCCAGCGCGGACCATTCCGGTGGGTTATATGTTCGTTAAATCTCCTTCTTACTATCCTTGGGATGGATTTCACCAATGTGTTTTCAGTCCCTAGGAGGCTTGTGAAGCTAACAGCCTGTTAAGTTCCATTTGATTTGAATAGGCTTAACATGGCTGTTAAGCTCACAGGCTGTTAGTGGCTAAAAAGAAGCTTGTTGAACAAACCACGTTGAAAATCAATTAGAACAAATCAGTAGAAATGGAATTATCACTTTTGAATGTTTGAAGTTTGTAAGTACGTTCAGCAATAAACCAAAAGAGTGAGAAAGCTCTTGTGTTATCCCTGGAGAGATTTTTTCTCTTTATTTTTTAATCGCGGATTTATGAGTTGGGTATTAGATGTTGTTACATCGTAAAACACATGGATTGGGTATTCAATATATTGGATCTCCGATGGTGCGCAGTAATTATAAAATTATCTATTGACTTGCGTGATGGGCGAATCAGATAACTGGACGAGATGTCTTGAGTGCTGCGCAAAGTCATAAAGAACCATTTGCTGTCGTTAAGTCATGTAAAATTATTATTTTTTGTACCGACCATTGCCATGGGCAGTAATTGGCACTGGTTTAGGACTACTGGTTGTTTTTAAAATGTCCACTTGCTGCACGGCCAGAGAGTTGGTTTGGTGATTATTTCTTAATCGTTACGTGTTTGAGGAAATCACTTGAGTGTCTTGTTTTGACTTTGGCGTCAGATCAAAGTGATATAGCTTTGTGAGTGATCGAGTGTGGCATGGTTATATCGTTTATCGGGTTTAGCTATAGAACTGTATTGTTGAGCCTTTAATGTGTTCACTTCCATCCTGTAGTAGATGAGTTGCTATCGCTGGGGAATGGTAATGATCATTGGGTGTTAGGGACGAGATCGAGGTATCATAAATATAGCCGGCGCGCCGACAGGACATTTATATTCATGGCCCCAATCATTTTATTTTTCTTTAGCTTTGTGAGTGATCGAGTGTGGCATGGTTATATCGTTTATCGGGTTTAGCTATAGAACTGTATTGTTAAGCCTTTAATGTGTTCACTTCCATCCTGTAGTAGATGAGTTGCTATCGCTGGGGAATGGTAATGATCATTGAGTGTTAGGGACGAGATCGAGGTATCATAAATATAGCCGGCGCGCCGACAGGACATTTATATTCATGGCCCCAATCATTTTATTTTTCTAACACCTCGTACATTACGTATCGACGCATCCGACGTGTGAAAAGAGAAATCTTTGTGCTGCCTCAATATGGAATCAATTGGTTTGGACTTTGGAGTGTCGCGGCTAACAAATAGGAGGATCTCGGATAAATTATGAGCTTTGTGAATTCCAAGGTACCCAGCCGTTTATCGGAGACATGTGGGGTTTATTTATGCCTATCTAAGATCAATGTTTGTATTCAACTGATTGCTCTTAAATTAGAATTCGATATTAGAATGGGATAAGAAGAGCAATCGAAAGAGTTAGCTCCTTGTGTGGGAAACGTTCATTACGAGATGTTCACAGTTCTACATCTTAAACAGTCTGTCACTGATATCAAGATCCAAGGAGAACTTGAGAATTTCCATTTTCGACATTGTATGTAAGTTACAATACTCATCCAGTAGCTGTGACAAGTCATTATCTGTGTACTTTACTTATACTTTCATGTCAAAGCTTTGTGAATTCCAAGGTACCCAGCCGTGTATCGGGACATGGGGGTTTATTTATGCCTATCTAAGATCAATGTGTGTAATTGTGTATTCAACTGATTGCTCTTAAATTAGAATTCGATATTAGAATGGGATAAGAAGAGCAATCGAAAGAGTTAGCTCCTTGTGTGGGAAACGTTCGTTACGAGATGTTCACAGTTCTACATCTTAAACAGTCTGTCACTGATATCAAGATCCAAGGAGAACTTGAGAATTTCGATTTTCGCATTTTCGACATTGTATGTAAGTTACAATACTCATCCAGTAGCTGTGACAAGTCATTATCTGTGTACTTTACTTATACTTTCATGTCATCTCTTTCTATTACTGTTCAAAGTTAATTTCGTGTGAAGGCTATTTTCACATCGAATTTGAGTGAATCCTCTTTGCTTTTTAAATATTGTTCAATGCCTAGAGTTCTTACCAGTTTTGCCGTCACCAAGCTCAAGTCTGTGTGATATTCTTGTCAATGTTGTTGTTCAATGCTGATATTGTTTTCAATTCTCTCCTCCAGTTCATCACTATGAGGTCCATCCAGTCATTCAGTTCAAAGTCTAAATCCATTAAATAAACCAACTCAACAGATTCAGAAATCTTCCCGGAAATAAGCTTTACATCTTTGTGATTTTTTTTTTTTTTTTGTTTTTCATTGTCCATTTCAAAACTACACATCAATAGAACGCCTGATGGTTGGTAGTCAGAAGTGCATAGGCAAAGTTATTTCTCAATCCATCTTTCCGAAATGGAAACGAGTTCGATTTGATATTGGAATTAACAGAGCTTGTGCACATACTCTGGAAAGTGCAATATGTCCTGTGGCTTTACGCTTTAAGCACTTGTACGCTTTATGCCTACAAGAGACATTTTGAAATTGAATTGAGATATGTGGGTAATTAAATGTTTAATTACTTTGAGGGCATATTGCACATATGAAAGATGAAAGTGAAAAAATATTATTTTTTGTTTAGTAAATGTGTATTTTTATTTTTTTTTATGTATGGTTCAAATTTTCTTGTGTTTGTGTTGCCCAAATATTAATTGTATAGTATAGAGACTATTTTTATTTTACCATTTTATTATTGTTTAGTTCAAAATACAATTTGGCTATAGATAAAATTTCACATTGTTCTAGGTTATATTTATTGAAGTAGGTTATATCTAGCAAAAATAGGATTTAGGATAGTTTAGTCCGATTCGGGTGCATTAGTACATGATTCAGCACAGTTTTAGTTTGTTTTTTGGATATATGTATGCAAGTAGCATATTTTACTAGAAGTAAAGTTGCTGTCTTGCTGTTTACTTGTTTTATTGGATATTTAGGTAGTTGTATATTGAGATGATTGTTATTAGTGTTATAATTCCATTTAGATTTGTTGTACTTTGTTATTACAAGTTATGCGTTTTGGTTTGTTGAGTGTGATTCACTGAATTTTCATCTCAGATTGGCTTGATATAAATATCCGTTACTTTCGAATTATTCAAACAGTTTAAGATATGTCAGTTTCATGAACCTTTTGGGGATAAATATGTATTTAAAACAATGAACCTTGAAACCTTGGTAATTCTAATATTATCTGTAAGAAACTCTGCTACTCTAGGGATTATTTATTATTATTCTAGTTTGTTACGTATTTAAATTCGAGCCTACAGTATTGTTGTTATTATAATTAGGAATCCTGGAAGCACTTCTTGTTCAAAATGGTTAGAAAACTCGTTAGTTTGAATCCAATTTGGTTTATGGATCAACTAAAAAATTATTCGTGTCGATTACATCAGGAAAAGACATTTCCTCCTCGCGGAAAAGATAATGTGGTTTTGAGGGAGTATTACTTACTTTTGACCTTTCACCATCGTATAATTTGCCAAACATAATTTCATTATTCCATCAGGAAGGTCCTATTTTGAACAAGAGGAGTTTGGTTATCGCTAAAATTTGCGCCTGTGGAGTTTTTCAAAACTATTTTTGAAATGCCTAGGTAATTTTCTAGTTTCATTAAATTCTATATAAAATTGTAAATAATATTTAATTTAATTTTGAAATTTATTGAAAATACAAATATTTTTTCTATTATACATACATATTTATTATAAACACAAACTTAAATTTTTTATCCATAAATAAAATATTTTCTATTTGTTCTTCTTGAGAAATTTAAGTTTGTTATCAAATTTAAATCTTCAAACACAAAAAATCAAAATACATTTTATTAAAATTCTGATTTTTTAAAGAATCGTGTAATTTCTTTACAAAAGTTCTTAAGTAAATATATATATTTTACCTAGTCTATTAAATAAATAACTTAATAATATTGAAGTCCTTGAAACCAGTACCGTTACTTTTATAATGGTTCTTTCATTCTTTGGTAGCAAATGTAACTGATTTGCAATAAATGGGGCTACCTAATACCAATCAAGATCTAAAAAGCTGTAGATTTATTTATCAGTAATAACTAGTCATAATTTAGGTACAACCTTTTAATACTAATTTTAAAATAATTAATACTCACTAACGTCTTTCTTCTCGAAATATTGCTACTAAATACTTATAGATATACGTATATACGTACTTGTAATAATGTAATTTATAATAAATATAGTAATCAATATTAACTCAAAAATAACAAATATTCACAAATTAAACTTTATCCTCAATAACTCGTAAACAAAGGTGAATGGTCATAATATAATAATAAACTTAGTGCTCCCCCACTAAACTCATTTCCACACGGCCAGCAATTTGGCTGACTAACCTCACAGCGCTCTAATATTATTTGTTCTGTTTCGCCATCCATACATTCCTTGTTTTCTTAACAGCTAAGTCTGAGCCAAATAAAATTGCGCCAAAAATTCCAAAGTGACACCATTATTTTGAGGGGGGTGGGGTCAAACAGGTACTTGAAAAATTATTGTACCAGGTACCTATGAAATGAAGATCCCAGCTTAAAAACTGGGATCTTTATTTTGACAATCTAAAATTATTATTTTTCATTGCTTTCACAGAAATTCTCTGTGAATGTTAAGAGAACAAAGTGACTTGTATGGGAAATGTTATTGTGTTCTTTGTCTGGTCAGAAATGTTATTTTGGTGATGGGATTAGTCTGCGACTTTACCAATACTATTAGCTTTTTATACATACAAAAAAAAAAGTTATCAAATGTTATGTAGATTTTGATATCCGTAAATACGAAGGAAGTTAAATAATAATTAAAAAAAAAAAAAAATAAATAAACACCTATGAGCTGATAGTAATGGTGGTTATTAAGTTGAAAAAAAAAGATCCTTTTGTGCCATGCATTTTAGCTAATTTCTTTCCATAATCATTCTCTAGGAATGTGCAGTTAACATTCATAGGTACTCTAAAGTCTAAAACCTTTTGAGAATTTAGTCATAGGGTGTCCTCAAAAGATATCTGAAACTTGATGCCAATATAAATTTCAAGCAAATGACAGTTGCATATCCCAACATGTCCAGTTGAATTCTAAACGCTTTAAATATTCTGGGTACCTAATACTAATTTGCATGGCTCAATCCTATATTTATTACGTTATTCTCCCCCTACTAAAAGTCAATTTAATTATTGGGCCACAATGGATTTGATAATATTGTTCAAATTCTGCACACAACAGAAGCTAACTTGCAGTAGATTTCCATTGTAGATATTAAATCCTTAGTTAATAGCATAGATGCATTTTTTTGAATGAGTTCTCACTTACATCTTCTTTATTTGGTCATTTGCTACAAACTAGCTATGATGCCTTCAGCTTAACCTAACTTCATGTTTCCAATATAAAAAGCTTCATGAAAATTGTTCTATTTGTGGGTCTGAAATAGACATGAAACTTGTTTTCCACATTCAACCTGACTGATTTTGTGTCCCCTTGCACGTAACACTTTTCGTTTGTGGATGATGAAAGCTTAAAGAAGTTTAAATGGATGACTGCTTTTTCAGTTCTATCTTTTACATTTTTAGTTCATCCTTCACCTTAACATCCATCATCTACAAAACGAAGGTTTTATTCCCTGAAGAATAATTTTGACTTGTGGTCCATATACTTTTTATCTCTGTTGTTTACAAATCTAATTTTTAATATTTTCAAAGATATACATATTTGACAAAATGTACTAACACTCTTTTTTTTCTTTTCTTTTTCCCTTTGCAAAGGCTTGCGGAGAAATCTAACCTTCATCTCACCAGCACTCAGCCGGGATGCCATTCATATAATCTGCACACAACAGAAGCTAACTTGCAGTAGATTTCCATCGTAGATATTAAATCCTTAGTTAATAGCATAGATGCATTTTTTTGAATGAGTTCTCACTTACGTCTTCTTTATTTGATCATTTGCTACAAACTAGCTATGATGCCTTCAGCTTAACCTAACTTCATGTTTCCAATATAAAAAGCTTCATGAAAATTGTTCTATTTTACAATAATATATTTAGGACGAATTTAATATTTTTTGTACCTAAAAAATTATAAAGGAATGCAATGCAATAGTGCCTTATTAAAATAAAATAAATCATGTAAAAAAAACACGAGGGTGAGAAAGTAATAATAGCTCACACCAAAAGTAAAACTCGGTTTAGTGGGGAAAAACCTTGGGTAAGTTCACACTTGGTCCACATCAGAATTTTTATTTAGAAATTTCAAGTAATGACTATTGACAACACCATTCCTTTGTATGGATTTTTTTTTCTTCATCTAAAATATCAAAATCTGTCTGTACCATGCAGGCAAGTGTGCGCTTACCTAACAAGTAGGTACATAAATAAAAAAAGTAATAAGTTAGAGGTGCTAAGCTTTTAAAACAAGTTATCTCTTAAGACACATGGATACCTGTAGAAACAAAAATAGAAGCACCAGGATTGTAGCTACATTGAAAAGCAATTGAAACAACGTAAAGTGTACATAGAAAATCAGCTGATTGCTAGTGGATAATTTTTTTTTGCGTGAAGTAATTAACCATCATTGTTCGTAGCTACTTTCCTGTACTGCTAGACAAAACAATAAAATATGACTAGAATAGAAAAAATAATAGGCTTTGGCTTATTGATCAACAATTTTATAAAATTTGTTACTTGGCAGAAAAACGTCAATATTTTGTGTACCTTTTAAAACTAAAGCTTTTCTTTTGTTGATCGTGGGTAACAATGTGCGGACGAAATCTACCGAGTTTTGTAATCTTTCTCTGCGGGCTCGTCGTCAAAAAAAAAAAAAAAAAAAAAAAAAAAAAAAAAAACT